>NC_088234.1:16388218-16688218 GCF_036934945.1 Oncorhynchus masou masou | reverse complement strand
ACTTACCAGTGACACTGATGGTGACGACATCACTGGGTTGTGATCTCTGTGGCCGATCTGTCCTCAGCCCCTCACATCTGTACTGACCAACCTGACCAGTCTGAGTGATGGGGATGGTGATATCTATGGCTTTACTGGTCTGACTGGGAAGGTGATGGGTGTCTCTGAACCAGTAGTACGTCCAGTCTGTGTAGTCTGATATGTCACACTGCAGAGTGACTGTCTCTCCAGGGTAGAGGAGACCCTGTGGAGTGACTATCTTCAATGAGGCCGTGGGCAGAGCTGTGGAAACAGTTATATGAAGACAAATGCAGTCAGAGCAACAATCTTTCCAAAGTATGATCTGACTTCAGTAAGTAGTACGGTAACTATTATTTTAGACATATAAACTATATATGCAAAAGTATGTGGACCCCCTTTCAAATTAGTGGATTCGGCTTTTCCAGCCACACCCGTTGCTGACATGTGTATAAAATCAAGGACACAGCCATGCAATCTCCATAGACAAACATTGGCAGAACTTTGGCAGTAACAGTACAGTGGAGCACAGTAAAATAGAGTAGGGTACAGTTCAGTAGAGTACAGTACAATAGAGTAGGGTACAGTTCAGTAGAGTACAGTACAATAGAGTAGGGTCAAGTTCAGTAGAGCGCAGTGCAAACCATTCAAATAGAGTACAGTAGAGTACAGTTCAGTAGAGTAGAGTACAATAGAGTAGGGTACAATTCAGTTGAGCACAGTACAATATAGTAGGTTCCAGTTCACTAGAGTACAGTACAATAGAGTAGGGTATAGTTCAGTAGAGCACAGTGCAATATAGTAGGGTACAGTAGAGTAGGGTACAGTTCAGTAGAGTGCAGTACAATAGAGTAGAGTACAGTTCAGAAGAGCACAGTACAATAGAGTAGGGTACAGTACAGTGGAGCACAGTACAATAGAGTAGGGTACAGTTCAGTAGAGTACAGTACAATAGAGTAGGGTACAGTTCAGTAGAGTACAGTACAATAGAGTAGGGTCAAGTTCAGTAGAGCACAGTGCAAACCATTCAAATAGAGTACAGTAGAGTACAGTTCAGTAGAGTAGAGTACAATAGAGTAGGGTACAATTCAGTTGAGCACAGTACAATATAGTAGGTTCCAGTTCACTAGAGTACAGTAC
This sequence comes from Oncorhynchus masou masou, assembly GCF_036934945.1. Taxonomy (NCBI): domain Eukaryota; kingdom Metazoa; phylum Chordata; class Actinopteri; order Salmoniformes; family Salmonidae; genus Oncorhynchus; species Oncorhynchus masou. Next base: position 16,687,060 of record NC_088234.1, on the reverse strand, counting down.
AATAGAGTAGGGTATAGTTCAGTAGAGCACAGTGCAATATAGTAGGGTACAGTAGAGTAGGGTACAGTTCAGTAGAGTGCAGTACAATAGAGTAGAGTACCGTTCAGAAGAGCACAGTACAATAGAGTAGGGTACAGTACAGTGGAGTACAGTACAATAGAGTAGGGTCCAGTTCAGTAGATTAGGGTACAGTGCAATAGAGTAGAGTACAGTACAGTTGAGCACAGTGCAATATAGAGTAGGGTACAGTACAGTTCAGCACAGTACAATAGGGTAGGGTACAATTCAGATGAGCACAGTGCAATAGTGTATGTTCCAGTTCACTAGATTACAGTACAATAGAGTAGGGTCCAGTTCAGTAGAGCACAGTGCAAAACAGTCAATTAGAGTACAGTAGAGTACAGTTCAGAAGAGCACAGTACAATAGAGTAGGGTACAGTTCAGTAGAGTACAGTACAATAGAGTAGGGTACAGTTCAGTAGAGTACAGCACAATAGAGTAGGGTACAGTTAAGTAGAGCACAGTGCAAAACATTCAATTAGAGTACAGAAGAATACAGTTCAGAAGAGCACAGTACAATAGAGTAGGGTTCAGTACAGTGTTGTACAGTACAATAGAGTAGGGTACAATTCAGTTGAGCACAGTACAATAGAGTAGGGTCTAGTCGGGAGCTTCATGATATGGGTTTCCATGGAAGAGAAGCTGCACACAAGCATAAGATAACCAATACAATAGAGTAGGGTACAGTTCAGTAGATGAGGGAACAGTTCAGTTGAGCACAGTAAAATAAGAGTAGGGAACAGTTCAGTACAGCACAGTACAGTAGGGTAGGGTACAGTTCAGTACAGCACAGTACAGTAGGGTACAGTTCAGTAGAGCACAGTACAATAGAGTAGGGTACAGTTCAGTACAGTACAATAGAGTAGGGTACTGTTCAGTAGAGTACAGTACAGTAGAGTAGGGTTGGGTACCATTCAGTAGAGCACACTACAGTACAGTAGAGTAGGGTAGGGTACAGTTCAGTAGAGCACAGTACAGTAGGGTGGGGTACAGTTCAGTAAAGCACAGTACAGTACAGTAGGGTACAGTTCAGTAGAGCACAGTACAGTAGGGTAGGGTACAGTTCAGTAAAGCACAGTACAGTACAGTAGGGTACAGTTCAGTAGAGCACAGTACAGTACAGTAGGGTAGGGTACAGTTCAGTAGAGTAGGGTACAGTTCAGTTGAGTACAGTACAGTAGGGTACAGTTCAGTACAGCACAGTACAGTAGGGTACAGTTCAGTAGAGCACAGTACAGTAGGGTACAGTTCAGTAGAGCACAGTACAGTACAGTAGGGTACAGTTCAGTAGAGCACAGTACAGTAGGGTAGGGTACAGTTCAGTAGAGCACAGTACAGTACAGTAGGGTAGTGTACAGTTCAGTAGAGTAGGGTACAGTTCAGTTGAGTACAGTACAGTAGGGTACAGTTCAGTACAGTACAATAGAGTAGGGTACAGTTCAGTAGAGCACAATACAATAGAGTAGGGTACAGTTCAGTAGAGCACAGTACAATAGAGTAGGGTACAGTTCAGTAGAGCACAGTACAGTACAGAAGGGTAGGGTACAGTTCAGTAGAACACAGTACAGTAGGGTACAGTTCAGTAGAGTAGGGTACAGTAGAGTAGGGTACAGTTCAGTAGAGTACAGTACAATAGAGTAGGGTACAGATCAGTAGAGTACAGTACAGTAGAGTAGGGTACAGTTCAGTAGAGTACAGTACTCTAGGGTAGGGTACAGTTCAGTACAGCACAGTAGGGTACAGTTCAGTAGAGTACAGTACAATAGAGTAGGGTACAGTTGTGGCGAAATCTGCTCGGAGCCTTCACCGTGCACTGCCACTTTAAGAGCGCATGAGCACTAAGGAAGGAGGAGATAAAGAGAGCTCATTCAGCTCTTTGGGGAGGGGCTCTTGGCTGGCGCGACAGTTTGATTGTGTGTGCTGTGCTGCAGAAGTTTTGTTTTTGTTTTTCAGCGTTTGTAGTTTATAAAGTATTTAACTCAAACATCGGTGTGATCGCTTTAGATCGTGGTTGTTTTTGTTTGGGACCGCGCCCGTTATGGATCGCATGGATTAGTAGCAACATTGTTGCGAAGCTTTACCATACAAACCAACAAACCATCGGACAGTCAGACCGTACACCGGCAGGCCTGAAGACCACAGCTAAGATTTCTCTTTTTCTCTCTCTTTCTCTTCCCTCTCGTTCCAGTGCTTTACCCTGCAACAGACTCTCTATTTTTCAAATGCACTTCCCATTGAAGTTCATTAGAGCTGGACTATTATTGCCCTGCCAGAAGTATTTTGATGGACATTTTAGTTAAAAGGGAGGTTGCTTGCAAGTTGTGTATTGTTATGTGAACTGTATTGAGGTGAGGTGTACTAATGACATGTGGCCGAGAAGACTGTGGACATTTTTAAGGCCTTTGTTGTGTCGATGAACACCCCCCACATTCATACCCTCTGCACTCATCCACTAGAAAATAATACAGATTATTGCAAATCCTCTGTTGATGACTGGGTTCGTTCTTGTATGAAGTTACTGTTTAATTGCTCTGCCATTATTAGTATTAGTATTATTGTATGAGGTATTCTTGTTGGGGTTACCCCTGTGCTGTGATGTGGGTTTTATATGGTGTGTATTCTCTTTTCTCTCCACTGGCTATCTGGTAAACAGGCTACACTCTAGGCAGTCTCTTCTGCTGATGTGTGTGGGTCTGGTAGTGGTACTCTCTCTATTCTACTCTTTTCCTTTCGGCATGGTTAATACCTGCCTGGCGCCCGAACAAAATCTTTCTTTACCCCTCTCTAATAAATACCGCTACAGAATTGGCGCCCAAACAGGGACTTGAAGAGAAACACTTATGACACCATCCACACAAGGTTGAATCATGTCTTTTGTTGGAACCCCATACTGTGTCAATGTGGACACACCTGATGGTAATCATGTTCGGGATTCTTTCATTGTGGAAGGACTTGATGGACTAATGGAGTTGGATAGCACTGACCCTAATCCCCAGGCTTCTGGTTCACCTATAACATCTCCACCATTACCCTCCCCTCAAACCCTTCCGGTTACCCTGTCCAGAGAGACTGGGAGAGGTGTCTCTGTGATCACTGGACAACTGGAACATCAATGGACACACACCAATCATAGTTTGACAATGCAGGAGAATGCCATTCGCAAACTCAGTGAATGTGTGGAGGCTCATCAGACAGATGTGCAGCGGAGGTTGGATTACCTTCCCTGTCAAATGGAGGAAAACCAACAACAAATTGTTCAGAGACAGAAATATTTACAAGATTCTCTGAAACAGGATATTCAAGGAAAACTGCACCGGTTCAAAACACAAATGGAAACTAACCATCATCAAGTCATAATCTTTCTTGAGGAGGAACAAAAACAGAGAGCAGAGGAGTCAGCCTCTGTTGTGAAGGGAGTGTGTTCTTATCTGAAGGAAGTTATGGAGGACATGAAGAACTCTCTCACAGGGGAACTACGATTTTTGATTGAACAGACTCAAAAGGACACTGTTAATGAGATGGAAAAAGCACAGAAGGCCATAGACCTTCAACTGGAAGAGCTGCACCAGGAGGTAATGCAGTGCTTTTCCCTTCTGGACAAATCTTCTGCACCTCCCTCAGGTTTTACCTCTGCCACTGGCTTGGCCAGTAAGGGAATAGGAACAGGTAGTATTACAAAAACCCCTCTGAAGATACTGTTAAACAACAGAACTCCCGCTGCCACTGTCATGCCTCCTCTAGAGCGCTCCCTCCCTATCAAACTACTTTTCCCCACTTTTGGCAGCCCAGAAGATGATGTTGATCCACTGTTTTTCTTATCTAAGTGTAATGATTTTCTTTCTATCCGGCCCCTTACTGACTTGGAGGTTCTTGCTACCCTCCGCAGTGTTCTTCATGGTACAGCAAGAGACTGGTGGGAGATAGCCCGTGAACATGTGTCAACCTGGGAGGAGTTTCAAAATATATTCCTCTTAGCCTTCCTCTCAGAGGACTATGTGGATGAACTGGCGGAACGTGTTCGTAACAGAGTCCAGGGTGAAGCAGAGCCAATACGGGACTTTGCCTTCTCCTATCGAGTTCTATGTAGGAGATGGAAGGCTGACATTACTGAGCAGGAGATGGTCAAACTCCTTCTTAAGAACATGGTTCCCCGCCTTGCTAGTCAACTTCGAGAACGTGTGCAGAACGTGGATGATCTGGTGCGTCTTGGGACTCAGTTTGAGAAGGACTGGAAGCACCACCTCCAAACTAAAAACCCTGTTCCCTCATCCCAGTATACCCATAACTCTCCTGGGGCTAAACCCTCTCAGATATTTGTACCCAAGATCAAGGACAAATGTCCAGTAGTGTGTTGGAGGTGTAAAGTCCAACATCCTCCAGATTCTTGCCCGCTCTATGTCCAGCGTCAGGATTCAGGAAAAGGTCAGAAAGCACCGAAGACTAAATGTCTAGACAGGCGTGGTGGCTTGCATACAATTGGGACAGCCTTAATGCCCACCATGAAGCCTTTAGACTGCACAGCTAGCAGTCTTATTCCTATTCCGCAACAACTATTGGTTCCTCTGACTGTTAGGAACTGGAGAGGGAAGGCCATAATCGACACAGGGGCATCTTACACCCTGATGCAAGAGGCCCTGTGGCAGAACATGGCATTACCTCATGAGGAGCTACAAACATGGGAGGAGGGACCATTGTACTTGGCCAATGGAGAACCTACCACCCCTTGGGCTGGATTAGTATAATAATAAAACTGCATGGTGAGACTATTAACCTTCCTGTGGCTATTCTTGCAGATTCAAGCCTTGCATTTGCTGTAGTCCTTGGCCTAGACTTCCTGTTCTTCAGTGGACTGACCATCTCGATGTCTGAACCCTCCTATCGGCTGCACACTGACTATTCTCAGCCTCATCCATTTCAACCTGGTAATGCACTGATTTCAGGCTGGAGCCTGTTACATTATGCAGAGTCCAGACAAGGTCAAGTCATCGGACAAAGACAAAAACATGTTCCACCAGTGAAGTCCGAGAACCCAACTATCACCCTGATTACCGCCGTACCCCCCCTTCTATCCGAGAGCAAAAACAAACCTGATGCGGATTTCTACATCAAACAAGCAGTGGAACAGGCATGTCTGTCAGATGATGAAAGGTGGCAGCTCTCCCAGATGTTGGACATGAACAGTGAGGTTTGTACTCTTACACTCGGCCGTACAACCGTCTACAAACACAAAATCTATACCCGGCATGAGGTCCCCATTAAGCAGCGTCCCTACAGGCTGTCCCCTGCCAAACTGGCAATTCTCAATGAACAGCTCAAAAGCATGTTGGAGAATGGAATTGTGGAACCTTCTTTTTCCGGATGGGCTTCTCCGGTTGTCCTGATTCCTAAGAAAGATGGTGGATATCGATTCTGTGTGGACTACAGGAAGCCGAATGCCATAACAGAAAGCGATGCCTACCCTCTACCAAACATAAATGACATACTGGAATCTCTGGCAGGAACATCCATCTTTAGTAATCTGGATCTGAACAGTGGCTATTGGCAGGTGTCAATGGATCCCGCTAGTCAGGACAAGACTGCCTTTGTCACCCCTGCTGGTTTGTACTCCTTCAAAGTCATGCCTTTTGGTTTGAAGAATGCTCCAGCAACCTTCCAAAGGTTGATGGAGACTGTCCTGGGAGATCTGAGGGGTAGAAATTGTCTTGTGTATCTGGATGACATCATAATCTACTCCTCCTCTGTCGCGGATCATCTGCAAGACATTCAGTCCGTCTTCGACAGACTAAAGGCTGCAGGTTTGACCTTGAACTTGAAGAAGTGTCGTTTCTGTCTGCCAGAACTCAAGTTCCTTGGTCATGTGGTTAATGCTGAAGGTATCCATGCAGATCCAGCCAAAGTTGCAGCCGTGCAGGAATTCCCAATTCCCACATCCCTCAAGGCTGTTCAGCGGTTTCTGGGCATGGCTGGATGGTACCACAGGTTTGTGCCTGACTTTTCAAAGGTAGCTGAACCCTCAACCACCTTAAGAAGAAAGGTGTGAAATTCCAATGGACCCCTGCATGCCAAAGTGCATTTGAAGCACTCAAAAACAGTCTAATTACTCCTCCAGTGCTTGGACATCCTAACCTGAATGCTCATTTCATTGTGTACACGGATGCAAGTCAAACAGGACTTGGAGCAGTCTTGGCTCAACAAACAGGACTTGGAACAGAAGAAGTTCTTGCCTATGCAAGTCGCACCCTTAATTCAGCCGAGAGGAATTATTCAACGACTGAAAGGGAGTGCCTCGCTGTGGTCTGGGCTTTGGAGAAATGGAGCTACTACTTGGAGGCAAAGATCTTCACCGTTGTCACAGACCATGCTGCTCTGCAGTGGGTTCTGGCATCAGGCAAGACCAACAGCCGCCTTATTCGCTGGTCTATCAGACTGCAGAAGTTTGACTTCATCATTGAGTATCGCAAAGGAAAACTGAACGTTGTACCAGATGCCCTTTCTCGGATGACAGAGACTGCCAATGTTTGTCCTCCCTTGTGCAGTACTTATGCTACCGCTAAATGTCTGGATGATTCCTTTCTCTGGATGATGAGAGTGTATGGAGAGCACAGCAGAAGGATGCTGCCATAATGGTGATCCACAAGAGTCTGTCTGAAGAAGACACCAAGAGTCGCTTCAATGATAAGTATAGCATAATTCAGGATAAAGTGTATCGAAAAACTCCAAGAGGAGATGGAATACACAGCACCCATTATCGCGTCTTCATTCCCTCTACATTGTGTGACCAGATAATCCAAGCTTATCATGCCAATCCCATGAGTGGCCATCTTGGAGTTTTTAAAACTTATCGAAGACTACAAGAGGTGGTTTACTGGCCAGGCATGTGGGTTGATACCCGGAAGTTTGTACAGCAGTGTGAAGTCTGCCAGAAATACAAACCAGACATTGGCAGACCTGCCGGGAAAATGCAGCAGACCGTGGTGAACCATCCAAATGAAATGTTGGGAATTGACCTCATGGGACCTTTTCCTCCCAGCCGGGGACACGGAATGAATTTTTATTGGTGGTAGTGGACTACTACACACACTGGGTGGAGTTGTTTCCCCTCCGCAAAGCCACTGCATCAGCCATTGCTCTAATTCTGAGAAGGGAGGTTTTTACCAGATTCGGGATTCCAGACCAAATCCTATCTGACCGAGGTCCGCAGTTCATATCAGGAATCTACAAAGAGCTCTGTACCTACTGGGGTGTAATTGCCAAGTTGACCACAGCCTATCATCCTCAGACCAACCTGACCGAGAGGGTAAACCGAACCCTGAAGGGGATGATTGCTTCATTCGTGGGGGATCAGCACACAAGTTGGGATCAGCATCTTCCAGAATTTCGCTTTGCACTGAACTCTGCCGTGCAGGAGACTTCTGGGGTCACTCCTGCCGAACTCCACCTGGGAAGACCACTAAAAGGTCCGATGGACAGGGTCTTGCAAAGTTCGAATGTTTCACCTGACTGCCCAGCGTTTGATGCCATACAACACCACCACACCTTGCTAGCCAGAGTGGAGGCCAGCAAAACCAAAGCCAAACAACGACAGCTGAGAAACTATGACAAACACAGACGAGACGTGTGTTTTCCACCCCAGTCTCGTGTCTGGGTACGTTCACATCATCTGTCAAAGGCATCTAAGAAGTTCACTGCCAAGCTAGCTTCGAGATGGAAAGGTCCATACCGTGTAGTGCAGCAGTTGGGACCAGTGAACTACTTGGTCTGTTTGGAGGACACTGGGGAAGATGTCAGGACAGTGCATGTTGTTGACCTAAAGCCCTGCTACCCTACGGCAGAAGAGCTGGATCGCAGACAAAAGCAACACCTGCAGGACCTCTTCGTGGAGGACTCTGATGATGAGGACTTCCCTGGTTTTGTGTAGCAGGAACATGAACCTGTCAAAGCCTGCGTCCTCTCTGATTCTACAGGCTTTGTTTTTTCATGGGGGGAGGAGTGTGGCGAAATCTGCTCGGAGCCTTCACCGTGCACTGCCACTTTAAGAGCGCATGAGCACTAAGGAAGGAGGAGATAAAGAGAGCTCATTCAGCTCTTTGGGGAGGGGCTCTTGGCTGGCGCGACAGTTTGATTGTGTGTGCTGTGCTGCAGAAGTTTTGTTTTTGTTTTTCAGCGTTTGTAGTTTATAAAGTATTTAACTCAATCATCGGTGTGATCGCTTTAGATCGTGGTTGTTTTTGTTTGGGACCGCGCCCGTTATGGATCGCATGGATTAGTAGCAACATTGTTGCGAAGCTTTACCATACAAACCAACAAACCATCGGACAGTCAGACCGTACACCGGCAGGCCTGAAGACCACAGCTAAGATTTCTCTTTTTCTCTCTCTTTCTCTTCCCTCTCGTTCCAGTGCTTTACCCTGCAACAGACTCTCTATTTTTCAAATGCACTTCCCATTGAAGTTCATTAGAGCTGGACTATTATTGCCCTGCCAGAAGTATTTTGATGGACATTTTAGTTAAAAGGGAGGTTGCTTGCAAGTTGTGTATTGTTATGTGAACTGTATTGAGGTGAGGTGTACTAATGACATGTGGCCGAGAAGACTGTGGACATTTTTAAGGCCTTTGTTGTGTCGATGAACACCCCCACATTCATACCCTCTGCACTCATCCACTAGAAAATAATACAGATTATTGCAAATCCTCTGTTGATGACTGGGTTCGTTCTTGTATGAAGTTACTGTTTAATTGCTCTGCCATTATTAGTATTAGTATTATTGTATGAGGTATTCTTGTTGGGGTTACCCCTGTGCTGTGATGTGGGTTTTATATGGTGTGTATTCTCTTTTCTCTCCACTGGCTATCTGGTAAACAGGCTACACTCTAGGCAGTCTCTTCTGCTGATGTGTGTGGGTCTGGTAGTGGTACTCTCTCTATTCTACTCTTTTCCTTTCGGCATGGTTAATACCTGCCTGGCGCCCGAACAAAATCTTTCTTTACCCCTCTCTAATAAATACCGCTACACAGTTAAGTAGAGTACAGTACAATAAAGTACGGTACAGTTCAGTAGAGTACAGTACAATAAAGTAGGGTACAGTTCAGTAAGGTACAGTTCAGTAGAGCACAGTACAATAGAGTAGGGTACAGTTCAGTAGAGTACAGTAGAGTATAGTTCAGTAGAGTACAGTACAATAGAGTAGATTACAGTACACTAGAGTAGGGTACAGTTCAGTAGAGTACAGTACAATAGAGTAGGGTACAGTTCAGTAAGGTACAGTTCAGTAGGGTACAGTACAATAGAGTAGGGTACAGTACACTAGAGTAGGGTACAGTTCAGTAGAGTACAGTACAATAGAGTAGGGAACAGTTCATTAGAGTACAGCACAATAGAGTAGGGTACAGTTCAGTAAGGTACAGTTCAGTAGAGCACAGTACAATAGAGTAGGGTACAGTTCAGTAGAGTACAGTAGAGTACAGTTCAGTAGGGTACAGTACAATAGAGTAGGGTACAGTACACTAGAGTAGGGTACAGTACAATAGAGTAGGTTACAGTACAATAGAGTAGGGTACAGTTCAGTAAGGTACAGTTCAGTAGAGTACAGTACAATAGAGTAGGGTACAGTACCGTAGAGTACAGTACAATAGAGTAGGGTACAGTACACTAGAGTAGGGTACAGTTCAGTAGAGCACAGTACAATAGAGTAGGGTACAGTTCAGTAGAGTACAGTAGAGTATAGTTCAGTAGAGTACAGTACAATAGAGTAGGGTACAGTACACTAGAGTAGGGTACAGTTCAGTAGAGTACAGTACAATAGAGTAGGGTACAGTTCAGTAGAGTACAGTACACTAGAGTAGGGTACAGTTCAGTAGAGTACAGTACAATAGAGTAGGGAACAGTTCAGTAGAGTACAGTACAATAGAGTAGGGTACAGTTCAGTAAGGTACAGTTCAGTAGAGTACAGTACAATAGAGTAGGGTACAGTTCAGTAAGGTACAGTTCAGTAGGGTACAGTACAATAGAGTAGGGTACAGTACACTAGAGTAGGGTACAGTTCAGTAGAGTACAGTACAATAGAGTAGGGAACAGTTCAGTAGAGTACAGTACAATAGAGTAGGGTACAGTTCAGTAAGGTACAGTTCAGTAGAGCACAGTACAATAGAGTAGGGTACAGTTCAGTAGAGTACAGTAGAGTACAGTTCAGTAGGGTACAGGACAATAGAGTAGGGTAGAGTACACTAGAGTAGGGTACAGTACAATAGAATAGGTTACAGTACAATAGAGTAGGGTACAGTTCAGTAAGGTACAGTTCAGTAGAGTACAGTACAATAGAGTAGGGTACAGTACCGTAGAGTACAGTACAATAGAGTAGGGTACAGTACACTAGAGTAGGGTACAGTTCAGTAGAGTACAGTACAATAGAGTAGGGTACAGTTCAGTAGAGTACAGTACAATAGAGTAGGGTACAGTTCAGTAGAGTACAGTACAATAGAGTAGTTTACAGTTCAGTAAGGTACAGTTCAGTAGAGCACAGTACAATAGAGTCGGGTACAGTTCAGAAGAGTACAGTTCAGTAGAGTACAGTACAATAGAGTAGGGTACAGTTCAGTAGAGTACAGTACAATAGAGTAGGGTACAGTTCAGTAGAGCACAGTACAAGAGAGTGGGGTACAGTTCAGTAGAGTAGGGAACAGTAGAGTAGGGTAAGGTAGAGTAGGGTACAGTTCAGTAGAGTACAGTACAATAGAGTAGGGTCCAGTTCAGAAGAGCACAGTACCTTAGAGTAGGGTACAGTTCAGTAGAGTACAGTACAATAGAGTAGGGTACAATTCAGTAGAGCACAGTACAATAGAGTAGGGTACAGTTCATTAAGGTACAGTTCAGTAGAGTACAGTACAATAGAGTAGGGTACAGTTCAGTAAGGTACAGTTCAGTACAGTACAGTACAATAGAGTAGGGTACAGTTCAGTAAGGTACAGTTCAGTAGGGTACAGTACAATAGAGTAGGGTACAGTACACTAGAGTAGGGTACAGTTCAGTAGAGCACAGTACAATAGAGTAGGGTACAGTTCAGTAGAGTACAGTAGAGTATAGTTCAGTAGAGTACAGTACAATAGAGTAGGGTACAGTACACTAGAGTAGGGTACAGTTCAGTAGAGTACAGTACAATAGAGTAGGGTACAGTTCGGTAGAGTACAGTACACTAGAGTAGGGTACAGTTCAGTAGAGTACAGTACAATAGAGTAGGGAACAGTTCAGTAGAGTACAGTACAATAGAGTAGGGTACAGTTCAGTAAGGTACAGTTCAGTAGAGTACAGTACAATAGAGTAGGGTACAGTTCAGTAAGGTACAGTTCAGTAGGGTACAGTACAATAGAGTAGGGTACAGTACACTAGAGTAGGGTACAGTTCAGTAGAGTACAGTACAATAGAGTAGGGAACAGTTCAGTAGAGTACAGTACAATAGAGTAGGGTACAGTTCAGTAAGGTACAGTTCAGTAGAGCACAGTACAATAGAGTAGGGTACAGTTCAGTAGAGTACAGTAGAGTACAGTTCAGTAGGGTACAGGACAATAGAGTAGGGTAGAGTACACTAGAGTAGGGTACAGTACAATAGAATAGGTTACAGTACAATAGAGTAGGGTACAGTTCAGTAAGGTACAGTTCAGTAGAGTACAGTACAATAGAGTAGGGTACAGTACCGTAGAGTACAGTACAATAGAGTAGGGTACAGTACACTAGAGTAGGGTACAGTTCAGTAGAGTACAGTACAATAGAGTAGGGTACAGTTCAGTAGAGTACAGTACAATAGAGTAGGGTACAGTTCAGTAGAGTACAGTACAATAGAGTAGTTTACAGTTCAGTAAGGTACAGTTCAGTAGAGCACAGTACAATAGAGTCGGGTACAGTTCAGAAGAGTACAGTTCAGTAGAGTACAGTACAATAGAGTAGGGTACAGTTCAGTAGAGTACAGTACAATAGAGTAGGGTACAGTTCAGTAGAGCACAGTACAAGAGAGTGGGGTACAGTTCAGTAGAGTAGGGAACAGTAGAGTAGGGTAAGGTAGAGTAGGGTACAGTTCAGTAGAGTACAGTACAATAGAGTAGGGTCCAGTTCAGAAGAGCACAGTACCTTAGAGTAGGGTACAGTTCAGTAGAGTACAGTACAATAGAGTAGGGTACAATTCAGTAGAGCACAGTACAATAGAGTAGGGTACAGTTCATTAAGGTACAGTTCAGTAGAGTACAGTACAATAGAGTAGGGTACAGTTCAGTAAGGTACAGTTCAGTACAGTACAGTACAATAGAGTAGGGTACAGTTCAGTAAGGTACAGTTCAGTAGGGTACAGTACAATAGAGTAGGGTACAGTACACTAGAGTAGGGTACAGTTCAGTAGAGTACAGTACAATAGAGTAGGGAACAGTTCAGTAGAGTACAGTACAATAGAGTAGGGTACAGTTCAGTAAGGTACAGTTCAGTAGAGCACAGTAGAGTACAGTTCAGTAGGGTACAGTACAATAGAGTAGGGTACAGTACACTAGAGTAGGGTACAGTACAATAGAGTAGGTTACAGTACAATAGAGTAGGGTACAGTTCAGTAGATTACAGTACAATAGAGTAGGGTACAGTTCAGTAAAGTACAGTTCAGTAGAGTACAGTACAATAGAGTAGGGTACAGTTCCGTAGAGTACAGTACAATAGAGTAGGGTACAGTACACTAGAGTAGGGTACAGTTCAGTAGAGTACAGTACAATAGAGTAGGGTACAGTTCAGTAGAGTACAGTACAATAGAGTAGGGTACAGTTCAGTAGAGTACAGTACAATAGAGTAGGGTACAGTTCAGTAAGGTACAGTTCAGTAGAGCACAGTACAATAGAGTCGGGTACAGTTCAGAAGAGTACAGTTCAGTAGAGTACAGTACAATAGAGTAGGGTACAGTTCAGTAGAGTACAGTACAATAGAGTAGGGTACAGTTCAGTAGAGCACAGTACAAGAGAGTGGGGTACAGTTCAGTAGAGTAGGGAACAGTAGAGTAGGGTAAGGTAGAGTAGGGTACAGTTCAGTAGAGCACAGTACAATAGAGCAGGGTACAGTAGAGTAGTATATAGTATCAGTAGTGTTTTGGTAAAATATATGTCAATGTTTGGGGTCTTGGAGGGTTGGAACCCCCCTGTTGTCTATTCATCTCAAAACTCTACTCTTCTTCCTGAAGTGTCCACTTCCCACATGGTGGTCCTCTGTAACTCAGTTGGTAGATCATGGCACATGCAACATCAACATGTAGATGTGCTGCCCGTGTTGAAACAGACACCATAATGGCACAGATACAAAGATGAAACCTCTATATAAATGTTTTCCTTTATGTTTAAACATGAAGTTCAGGAGTCAGTGTTTGGGACAGACTCCTCTCAATATAAATACAGAATGTGTATAAACAATTACTCTGTAATAAACTAATTAACAATATGTTTGTTATTGCTTTGGAGATTAGAGACATCACAGAACAATACTGTCCCAACACTACCAACACTGTACCAACACTGTCACAACACTGTACCAACACTGTACCAACACTGTCCCAACACTGTCCCAACACTGTCCCAACACTGTCCCAACACTGTACCAACACTGTACCAACACTGTCCCAACACTGTCCCAAAACTGTCCCAAAACTGTCCCAACACTGTCCCAACACTGTCCCAACACTGTACCAACACTGTCCCAACACTGTCCCAACACTGTCCCAACACTGTACCAACACTGTACCAACACTGTACCAACACTGTCCCAACACTGTACCAACACTGTCCCAACACTGTCCCAACACTGTCCCAACACTGTACCAACACTGTACCAACACTGTACCAACACTGTACCAACACTGTACCAAAACTGTCACAACACTGTACCAACACTGTACCAACACTGTACCAACACTGTACCAACACTTTACCAACACTTTACCAACACTTTACCAACACTGTCCCAACACTGTCCCAACACTGTCCCAACACTGTACCAACACTGTCCCAACACTACCAAAACTGTACCAACACTGTACCAACACTGTCCCAACACTGTCACAACACTGTACCAACACTGTCCCAACACTGTCCCAACACTGTACAAACACTGTCCCAACACTGTACCAACACTCTCCCAACACTCTCCCAACACTGTCCCAACACTGTACCAACACTGTACCAACACTGTCCCAACACTTTAACTGAGAATTCTAACACAATATAAATTGTGTCCATCTTTATGACAAAAACACAAAGTATCTCACCTTTTATAGTGAGAGTGACAGGATCACTTGGTTGTGAAGATGTGGGTCGAGACACTCTGCTCCCTTCACACCAGTAGAGACCCTGGTCAAACTCAGCAGCTCTACTGATGGTGTGAGTGTCTCCTGATATAGTGTGTCTGACAGACTCGGATACGACATTATAATTCCAGTCTTTGTACCTCTGATAGTTCCATCTACTGTCAGACCCAACTGAACACTTCAGAGTAACTGTCTCTCCAGTGTATGCAGGGTTTGGCTTCACAGTCAGAGTAGTTTTGGGAAGAGCTGTGAAAATAATGCACAAAACATCTGGATACCTGTCTGGTAATTCAGCTGATGCTGTAACATTGTGATAAAAGTATATTTTACATATGTTGACTCAATTCAGTTAGAATTTACATAAATTTATATAAAGACAAATGCAGTCAGAGCAACAATCTTTCCAAAGTAGGATCTGACTTCAGTAAGTAGTACAGTAACTATTATTTTAGACATATAAACTATATAGGCAAAAGTATGTGGACACCCTTTCAAATTAGTGGCTTCGGCTTGTTCGGCCACACCCGTTGCTGACGTGTGTATAAAATCAAGCACACAGCCATGCAATCTCCATGGACAAACATTGGCAGTAGAATGGCCTTACTGAAGAGCTCAGTGACTTTCAATGTGACACCGTAATAGGATGCCACCTGTCTAACAACTCAGTTTGTCAGATTTCTGCCATGATAGAGCTAACTGTAGTCAACTGTAAGTGCTGTTATTGTGAAGTGGATAAATCTAGGAGCAACAACGGCTGCAATGTGGTAGGCCACACAAGAAAAATTGTCTGTCCTCAGTTGAAACACAAACTAATGCGTTCCAAACTGGATACAGCTTGGATACATGAGTATCTGTTTCAGATTTACCTGTTATAGTGATACAGACTATAGTGAACTTACCAGTGACACTGATGGTGACGACATCACTGGTTTGTGACCTCTGTGGCCGATCTGTTCTCAGCCCCTCACATCTGTACTGACCAGCCTGACCAGTCAGAGTGATGGGGATGGTGATATCTATGGCTTTACTGGTCTGACTGGGAAGGTGATGGGTGTCTCTGAACCAGTAGTACGTCCAGTCTGTGTAGTCTGATATGTCACACTGCAGAGTGACTGTCTCTCCAGGGTAGAGGAGACCCTGTGGAGTGACTATCTTCACTGAGGCCGTGGGCAGAGCTGTGGAAACAGTTATATGAAGACAAATGCAGTCAGAGCAACAATCTTTCCAAAGTATGATCTGACTTCAGTAAGTAGTACGGTAACTATTATTTTAGACATATAAACTATATATGCAAAAGTATGTGGACCCCCTTTCAAATTAGTGGATTCGGCTTTTCCAGCCACACCCGTTGCTGACATGTGTATAAAATCAAGGACACAGCCATGCAATCTCCATAGACAAACATTGGCAGAACTTTGGCAGTAACAGTACAGTGGAGCACAGTAAAATAGAGTAGGGTACAGTTCAGTAGAGTACAGTACAATAGAGTAGGGTACAGTTCAGTAGAGTACAGTACAATAGAGTAGGGTCAAGTTCAGTAGAGCGCAGTGCAAACCATTCAAATAGAGTACAGTAGAGTACAGTTCAGTAGAGTAGAGTACAATAGAGTAGGGTACAATTCAGTTGAGCACAGTACAATATAGTAGGTTCCAGTTCACTAGAGTACAGTACAATAGAGTAGGGTATAGTTCAGTAGAGCACAGTGCAAACCATTCAAATAGAGTACAGTAGAGTACAGTTCAGTAGAGTACAGTACAATAGAGTAGGGTCAAGTTCAGTAGAGCGCAGTGCAAACCATTCAAATAGAGTACAGTAGAGTACAGTTCAGTAGAGTACAGTACAATAGAGTAGGGTACAGTTCAGTAGAGTACAGTACAATAGAGTAGGGTACAGTTCAGTAGAGTACAGTACAATAGAGTAGGGTACAATTCAGAGGAGCACAGTACAATAGAGTAGGGTACAGTACAGTAGAGTACACAAGGATAGGGTAGAGTTCAGTAGAGCACAGTACAATAGAGTAGGGTACAGTACAGGAGAGCACAGTACAAAATAGTAGGGTATATATAAGCAGAGTACAGTACAATAAATTCGGGTACAGTTCTGTGGAGCTCAGTACAATAGAGTAGGGTACAGTAGAGCACAGTATAATAGAGTAGGGTATAGTTCAGTAGTGTACAGTACAATAGAGTAGGGTACAGTTCAGTAGAGTACAGTACAATAGAGTAGGGTCCAGTTCAGTAGAGCACAGTGCAAAACATTCAATTAGAGTACAGTAGAGTACAGTTCAGAAGAGCGCAGTACAATCGAGTAGGGTACAGTACAGCGGAGCACAGTACAATAGAGTAGGGTACAGTACAGTGGAGCACAGTTCAATAGAGTAGGTTCCAGTTCACTAGAGTACAGTACAATAGAGTAGGGTACAGTTCAGTAGAGTACAGTACAATAGAGTAGGGTACAGTTCAGTAGATTACAGTACAGTAGAGTAGGGTACAGTTCAGGAGTACAGTACAGTACAGTACAATAGAGTAGGGTTGGGTATAGTTCAGTAGAGCACAGTACAGTACAGTAGGGTACAGTTCAGGAGAGCACAGTAGAGTAGGGTAGAGTACAGTTCATTAGAGCACAGTACAGTACAGTAGGCTAGGGTACAGTTCAGTAGAGCACAGTACAGTACAGTAGGGTACAGTTCAGTAGAGCACAGTACAGTACAGTAGGGTACAGTTCAGTAGAGCACAGTACAGTACAGTAGGGTACAGTACAATAGAGTAGGGTACAGTTCAGTAGAGTAGAGTACAATAGAGTAGGGTACAATTCGGTTGAGCACAGTGCAATAGAGTAGGTTCCAGTTCACTAGATTACAGTACAATAGAGTAGGGTACAGTACAGTTGAGCACAGCTCAATAGAGTAGGGTACAGTAAAGGAGAGGACAGTGCAATAGAGTAGGGTACCGTAAGGTGGAGCCAGTACAATAGAGTAGGGTACAGTTCAGTAGAGTACAGTACAATAGAGTAGGGTACAGTTCAGTAGAGTACAGTACAATAGAGTCGAGTGAAGTTCAGTAGAGCACAGTACAATAGAGTAGGATACAGTAAAGGAGAGGACAGTGCAATAGAGTAGGGTACAATTCAGATGAGCACAGTGCAATAGAGTAGGTTCCAGTTCACTAGAGTACAGTACAATAGAGTAGGGTACAGTTCAGTAGAGTACAGTACAATAGAGTCGAGTGAAGTTCAGTAGAGCACAGTACAATAGAGTAGGATACAGTAAAGGAGAGGACAGTGCAATAGAGTAGGGTACAGTTCAGTAGAGCACAGTGCAATAGAGTAGAGTATAGTTCAGTAGAGCACAGTACAATAGAGTAGGGTACAGTACAGGAGAGCACAGTACAAAATAGTAGGGTATATATCAGCAGAGCACAGTACAATATAGTAGAGTACAGTTCAGTAAAGTAGGGAAGCGTACAGTTCAGTAGAGCACAGTACAGTACAGTACAGTAGGGTACTTTTCAGTAGATTACAGTAGATTAGGATAGGGTACAGTTCAGTAGAGCACAGTACAGTAGGGTAGGGTACAGTTCACTACAGTAGGGTTGGGTACAGTTCAGTAGAGCACAGTACAGTAGGGTACAGTTCAGTAGAGCACAGTACAATAGAGTAGGGTACAGTTCAGTAGAGCACAGTACAATACAGTAGGGTACAGTTCAGTAGAGTACAGTACAATATAGTAGGGTACAGTTCAGTAGAGCACAGTACAGTACAGTAGGGTAGGGTACAGTTCAGTAGAGCACAATACAGTAGGGTACAGTTCAGTAGAGCACAGTACAATAGAGTAGGGTACAGTTCAGTAGAGCACAGTACAATACAGTAGGGTACAGTTCAGTAGAGTACAGTACAATATAGTAGGGTACAGTTCAGTAGAGCACAGTACAGTACAGTAGGGTAGGGTACAGTTCAGTAGAGCACAATACAGTAGGGTACAGTTCAGTAGAGCACAGTACAATAGAGTAGGGTACAGTTCAGTAGAGCACAGTACAGTAGGGTACAGTTCAGTAGGGTACAGTAGAGTACAGTTCAGTAGAGTACAGTGAAATAGAGTAGGGTACATTTGAGTAGAGCACATTACAAAGGAGTATGGTACAGTACAGAAGAGTAGATTACAGCGCAGTAGAACACAGCACAATAGAGTAGGGTAAAGTTTAGGAAAACACAGTACAATACATTCAAGTAGAGTACAGTAGAGTAGGGTACAGTTCAGTAGAGCAAAATGTAATAGATTAGGGTACAGTTCAGTAGAGCACAGTGCAATAGAGTAAGGTACAGTTCAGTTGAGCACAGTAGAGTAGGGTAGAGTAGAGCACAGTGCAATATAGTAGGGTATAGTTCAGTAGAGCACAGTGCAATATAGTAGGGTATAGTTCAGTAGAGCACAGTGCAATAGAGTAGGGTATAGTAATGTAGGGTAGAGTACAGTACAGTAGAGCACTGTGCAATAGAGTTGGGTACAGTAGAGTTGGGAAGAGCTGTGAAAATAATGCACAAAACATCTGGATACCTGTCTGGTAATTCAGCTGATGCTGTAACATTGTGATAAAAGTATATTTTACATATGTTGACTCCATTCAGTTAGAATTTACAGTGTATATATCTGTATTTAGATTAACCCTCATTGGCTCTAAATGTACAAAGTTCAGATTGAAGACAAACAGTGAGCTCACCAGTGATGATGATGGGAGAGAAAAGCTTAGATATGACATCTGACACTCATTTATACAAACTGTTCAATCCATGAGTACAACCGACCCACTCTTATCAGCAGGACGGGTAAGGACTGACATATCAGATTGCTAATCAAGCAAAGATTGTTTTTCATCCTTAGGTAAATGATGTAAAGATATGTACTCACCAGTGATGATGATGGGGAGAGCTGAGCTGTAATATGACTTCTGGGGCCGACCTTTCCTCGTCCCAACACACCTGTACTGACCAGCCTGGTCAGGGAGAGAGATGTTGTTTTTCCTGGTCTTAGTGAGAAGCTCTTCATTGTATCTGAACCAGCGGTACGTCCAGTCTGTGTAGTCTGATATGTCACACTGCAGAGTGACTGTCTCTCCAGGGTAGAGGAGACCCAGTGGAGTGACTATCTTCACTGAGGCCATGGGCAGAGCTGTGAAAACAGTTATATGAAGACAAATGCAATCAGAGCAACAATCTTTCCAAAGTAGGATCTGACTTCAGTAAGTAGTACAGTAACTATTATTTTAGACATATAAACTATATATGCAAAAGTATGTGGACCGCCTTTCAAATTAGTGGATTCGGCTTTTCCAGCAACACCCGTTGCTGACATGTGTATAAAATCAAGCACACAGCCATGCAATCTCCATAGACAAACATTGGCAGTAGAATGGCCTTACTGAAGAGCTCAGTGACTTTCAATGTGACACCGTCATAGGATGCCACCTGTCTAACAACTCAGTTTGTCAGATTTCTGCTATGATAGAGCTAACTGTAGTCAACTGTAAGTGCTGTTATTGTGAAGTGGAAACGTCTAGGAGCAACAACGGCTGCAATATGGTAGGCCACACAAGCGCACAGAACGGGACCGCCGAGTGCTGAAGTGCCGAGCGCGTAAAAATAGTCTGTCCTCGGTTGAAACACAAACTACTGTGTTACAAACTGGATACATGAGTAGCTGTTTCAAATTGACCTGTTATAGTGATACAGACTATAGTGAACTTACCAGTGACACTGATGGTGACGACATCACTGGGTTGTGATATCTGTGGCCGATCTGTCCTCAGCCCCTCACATCTGTACTGACCAACCTGACCAGTCTGAGTGATGGGGATGGTGATATCTATGGCTTTACTGGTCTGACTGGGAAGGTGATGGTTGTCTCTGAACCAGTAGTACGTCCAGTCTGTGTAGTCTGATATGTCACACTGCAGAGTGACTGTATCTCCAGGGAACACAGGGTTTGGTTGTACAGTCAGTGTAGCTTTGAGCAGAGCTGCAGAAACATACAACATATGTTTTTAAAACAACTAAACAGCACCCTCTAAATGAGGCCCACTTTTAAGTGGTTATAAGAGGCATTGATCTGGACTGGGTGTTCTCCATGTGTATTTCTAGTCAGTGACTCCTCCCCCCTGTATGACACATCTGAGAGTGACAGACTCTCCACTGAATATCTGGGAGCAGATATCTGTATGGTCAGAACAGCCTTCGACACTCCTGCACAAAATCAAACCAGCATGATACAATTCCCTTACACATGTTATTTTGAGACACTCAAAACATGTCCAGACAAAATCAACTTTAAAAATCACAAATAAAGAAATATGATGAAGCATTAAGAGATGGAGTCTTGATGAAGAGAACAAATATCTACCATCATCTTCAGAGTGTCCAGAGTTGATGTATGTATTCAGCACTAAAACAAAGAAAGTCACATTGCACAAATATTAGCTTGAAATAAATAACAACATGCCATATTCAGGTTACTGATGACCAAATCTGTCCTGTACTTTAATTTAAAGGTGCAATCTCTAATTTCTACATAGATTAATAGCCATTCATCCTTGAACAGTATAACTTTTAATTACCTCAGTTTATCATTACAGAAAAAACATGATTTCACGTTTGAAATGTCCATGTTTTGCATTTGTGAAATATAATTTCACGTGTGAAACCATGTAACTGAATTGAATGACAATTGACCCATAACACTCACTTCCGTCATTATGAAGTGCTTCGAGAGGCTATGCCAGGAAAACCACCTCTCCCTCAACGTCAGCAAAACAAAGGAGCTCATTGTGGACTTCAGGAGGAACCAGGCATCCTCATCAACGGGGCCATCGTGAAAACGGCAAAAAATGTCCATTTCCTTGGCGTGCAATTCTCCGAGGAGCTTAAATGGTCAAGCTACACGGACACCGTGGTGAATAACACACAACATCGACTCTTTAAACTCATGTGGCTGATTCAATTTGTCCGGTTCCTGAATGCCCTCACAGTATTCTACAGGAACACCATCGAGAGCATACTGTCGGGCTGCATCACAGCCTGGTATGGCAGCGTAGCCTAGTGGTTAGAGCGTTGGACAAGTAACCGTGAATTGTACAACTTTCACATGTGAAAATCTAATTTGCTATTTTACATGTGAAAATGTTGTCATGTGTAGTTTCATTTTACATGTTGAAATGTTGCATCTCCATGTCACATTTACTTCACATGAGATCCTGTTTTCACATGTTGTCAAATATTTTCACTTGTGTAGTTTAATTTGATCTTATGTTGCTTTTAGATGTTGTCACATGTTATCACAGTAACTCCTCATAAGATCATGTGAAATTCAGGTTGTCACAACTGTCATATCCCATCATAACACAAAATATACTGTTATTTTATGACAATGTGTGTTAACAATGTCAGTGTAAACAAGCAATGTACATTAATTCCCCTATAGCCCCATTCTTCATCCGTTTACAACAAGTGGCAGCGTGGACGTTTTGTGGTAGTTTAAATGGCCTCTGACTCACCATGTCCTGCAATCCTAATTTAGTACCATTTACTAATGAGCATTTAAACGGTTGTATCAATAAGGTATAAAACACAAAAAAGCTAAAGCATGAAACAATCTTAATTTACATTAATGTATTATTTATTTTTCAATCTAAGGCTTACTATATCAGTGTATTAGTGTTCACACACAAACACTCTCACTCATGTGGCAAAAGCCAAAAAAGATCAGCCCCTCCCTCAGTGCCCGGTCCAGATCCAGAGCCACATTTATGGGCTCTCAGAACAACTATTGACTGGGGAATAAAAGAAGAAACTGCCACAACAGCATGCAACCAGCAGAGGGAGCCAAATGCACGGGAACTACAAGTACTGGGCATTAAACAAGAACCAACCTACAGGAAGACTGAGGAGGAGTGGTATGAACAGACCTACCAAACCAACGCCCCAACGGAAGAATACTTATGGGCATCAGTGCTGAAGGAACTAACATTGGACTAAGTGCTACATAACCTTGACCCTGTGTTGACCCTGTGTTAATTAAGATAGATTGCACTCCAGAACATCTTCCCGCTAACTGAGTGTCTAAAAGAGGTATAAAAGGAGGAGAGATCCGTGCCTAGGCATGATCCTCTACCCATATGATTTGGACATCATAGAGAATCATCAGATTCTATAATCTATACTATACTCTGTTTGTATTGACTACTTTGAAATCAAGGCAAGAGTTAACTATTGACTGGTATATCTTAAGAATTGTGTTGTACACTGGAAGCTCACACCACTTAAAAAGAATAAGAGAACAAAGTTGTGAAAGAGAGAACTTCACCCCTCAACAGCGAGAGGCGTTTCGGGAAGGACCAAGGCAATAGGGCTTTAAGGTAAATATATGGCTATTTGCTTTGTTTAAGAGTTATAAGAAGTGTGTTAAGCAAATTATATTTGCAATATTATTTGGCATAGCATAGCGCATTAAGGATTTATTGAGCATTATTGATGTATTAGGACTGTAGAACCATTGAATTGTAATAACGTGTATAAGACAAAAAAACAGAGTGACTTAATAAAAGCTTGAAACTTTGACAACTAGGCCAGATTAACGATCTGGAGAGCAAACGCCTTTGACACTCTCACTGAACAGAAAGTGACCCTGGTTATAGGTTAAAGTGATTGCACTAAAGAATATTTCATTGTGTGGACAATAATATATCTTTGGGAAAGTCAAATACATATGGCAATACTAGTTTCCAAGTGACCACTAGCTGATGAGCATAATAACTAACAGAAGATTAGTTATTAGGTATTGATATATAAAAGAAGAAGACCCAAGGTAAGGGAGTATAGGAAGAGTCTATAAACATAAAGGAATAAAGTCCTCATCTATCCAAGGCCCCATACTAGACCAGGAAATAAGGGAGTGACAACGTGTACGAAGGAACAAACCCAACTCACGCGAAGGGCCATTACGAATACATAGAAGGGTTGGTAGGGCCGCAAGGCAAGGCCCTTGTTACACTGAAGTGACTAAAATCCTAAAGTACTCTGCCGAGCCAGAGGACGGGATAGAGGCTTTTGCTACAGGTAAGGTGTGCTTCATTCTGTCCTGACGATGATCTCTGAACTACAGTTCTTCTGACAAACCCCTCTTCTTCCTATATGATGATTAGTTCACGCTATATGTCGACCGATTAATCGGAATGGCCGATTAATTATGGCCGATTTCAAGTTTTCATAACAATCGGAAATCTGTATTTTTGGACACCGATTTGGCCGATTTTTTTAATATATTTTTTTTACACCTTAACTAGTCCAACGCTCTAACCACCTGCTTTACATTGCACTCCACGAGGAGCCTGCCTGTTACACGAATGCAGTAAGCCAAGGTAAGTTGCTAGCTAGCATTAAACTTATCTTATAAAAAAAATCTATCAATCATAACCACTAGTTAACTACACATTGTTGATGATATTACTAGTTTATCTAGCGTGTCCTGTGATGCATATAATCGATGCGGTGCGTATTCGTGAAAAAGGACTGTCGTTGCTCCAATGTGTACCTAACCATGAACATCAATGCCTTTCTTAAAATCAATACAAATAAGTATACATTTTTAAACCTGCATATTTAGCTAAAAGAAATCCAGGTTAGCAGACGATATTAACCAGGTGAAATTGTGTCACTTCTCTTGCGTTCATTGCTCGCAGAGTCAGTGTATATGCAACAGTTTGGGAGGCCTAATTTGACCGGAATTCTACGTAATTATGATATAACATTGAAGGTTGTGCAATGTAACAGGAATATTTAGACGTATGGATGCCACCGTTAGATCAAATACGGAACGGTTCCGTATTTCACTGAAAGAATAAACATCTTTTTATTTTACCATATTAATGACCTAATGCTTGTATTTCTGTGTGTTATGTTATAACTAAGTCTATGATTTGATAGAGCAGTCCGACTGAGCGATGGTAGGTACCAGCAGGCTCATAAGCATTCATTCAAACAGCACTTTTACTGCGTTTTGCCAGCAGCTCTTCGCTGTGCTTCAAGCATTGAGCTGTTTATGACTTCAAGCCTATCAACTCCCGAAATTAGGCTGATGTAACCGATGTGAAATGGCTAGCTAGTTAGTGGGGTGCGCGCTAATAGCATTTCAAACGTCACTCGCTCTGAGACTTGGTGTGGTTGTTCCCCTTGATCTGCATGGGTAACGCTACTTCAAGGGTGGCTGTTGTCGATGTGTTCCTGGTTCGAACGAGGAGAGGGACGGAAGCTATACTGTTACACTGGCAATACTAAAGTGCCTATAAGAACATCCAATAGTCAAAGGTTAATGAAATACAAATGGTAGAGAGAGAAATAGTCCTATAATTCCTATAATAACTACAACCTAAAACTTGTTACCTGGGAATATTGAAGACTCATGTTAAAAGAAACCACCAGCTTTCATATGTTCTCATGTTCTGAGCAAATAACTTAACGTTAGCTTTCTTACATGGCACATATTGCACTTTTACTTTCTTCTCCAATTATTTAAACCAAATTGAACATGTTTCATTATTTATTTGAGGCTAAATTGATTGTACCGATGTATTATATTAAGTTAAAATAAGTGTTCGTTTAGTATTGTCGTAACTGTTATTATTACAAATAAATAAATAAATAAAAATGGCCGATTTAAATCGGTATCGACTTTTTTTTCGGTCCTTCAATAAATCGGTATCGGCGTTGAAAAATCATGAATATGTTGACCTCTAGTTCACGCCTCTTTACCGTCACACAGAGGAATAGAGAGAAAAGCATTCTACAGAAATGAACAAAGACTATGAGATAAAACAGCAGTGTTTAAAGGCATGTTAATTTTCTGACCAACTTCTCTGTATGGCCCCACACTGCATGATGTCACACTGGTTACTTCCTCTTTACTGGAGGAAAAGAGGATGGAACGAGAATAGAACAGACGCTTGTAGGCCCTTTGCTAAGTTGTCAGGTTTCAAGCCTTCCCAACTAATTTCAGTTGTTCCACTGATCACCAAGTAAATTTAACAACTTCAGCCACCCCCCCACTTAACAAACACACACGTGTACACACTTACATGCATCCACCCGCACATACACACACACATGCATGCACGCTTGCACGCGTGTGTCCTTAGAGACAACACAACAGCTGTGGATAAACTGTTGCACTGTCTTTCACAAAAGGACCTTAACAACAGTGAACTTTCTCTCCATCCAAAAGATTCAGCAAGGAGCATAGGACCATGGAAAACAGAGAGTAGGAAGGAACAACCTGTTTAGTCATACCACTTCTCCAAGAGAAAGTCAACAAGTGTAAAACAGAGAGTGTACATATGAGCCCTCTCCTGTACTCCCTGTTCACCCACGACTGCGTGGCCATGCACGCCTCCAACTCAATCATCAAGTTTGCGGACGACACAACAGTGGTAGGCTTGATTACCAACAACGACGAGACGGCCTACAGGGAGGAGGTGAGGGCCCTCGGAGTGTGGTGTCAGGAAAATAACCTCACACTCAACGTCAACAAAACTAAGGAGATGATTGTGGACTTCAGGAAACAGCAGAGGGAACACCCCCCTATCCACATCGATGGAACAGTAGTGGAGAGAGTAGCAAGTTTTAAGTTCCTCGGCATACACATCACAGACAAACTGAATTGGTCCACTCACACAGACAGCATCGTGAAGAAGGCGCAGCAGCGCCTCTTCAACCTCAGGAGGCTGAAGAAATTTGGCTTGTCACCAAAAGCACTCACAAACTTCTACAGATGCACAATCGAGAGCATCCTGGCGGGCTGTATCACCGCCTGGTACGGCAACTGCTCCGCCCTCAACCGTAAGGCTCTCCAGAGGGTAGTGAGGTCTGCACAACGCATCATCGGGGGCAAACTACCTGCCCTCCAGGACACCTACACCACCCGATGTTACAGGAAGGCCATAAAGATCATCAAGGACATCTACCACCCGAGCCACTGCCTGTTCACCCCGCTATCATCCAGAAGGCGAGGTCAGTACAGGTGCATCAAAGCTGGGACCGAGAGACTGAAAAACAGCTTCTATCTCAAGGCCATCAGACTGTTAAACAGCCACCACTAACATTGAGTGGCTGCTGCCTACACACTGACACTGACTCAACTCCAGCCACTTTAATAATGGGAATTGACGGGAAATGTTGTAAATATATCACTACCCACTTTAAACAATGCTACCTTATATAATGTTACTTACCCTACATTATTCATCTCACATGCATACCTATATACTGTACTCTATATCATCGACTGCATCCTTATGTAATACATGTATCACTAGCCACTTTAACTATGCCACTTTGTCTACATACTCATCTCACATGTATATACTGTACTCGATACCATCTACTGTATCTTGCCTATGCTGCTCTGTACCATCACTCACTCATATATCCTTATGTACATATTCTTTATCCCCTTACACTGTGTATAAGACAGTAGATCAGGAATTGTTAGTTAGATTACTTGTTGGTTTTTACTGCATTGTCGGAACTAAAAGCACAAGCATTTCGCTACACTTGCATTAACATCTGCTAACCATGTGTATGTGACAAATAAAATTTGATTTGATTTGATTTGATTTATGGGGCTGACACTCTTCTCCAAGAGAAAGTCAACAAGTGTAAAACAGAGAGTGTACATATGGGGCTGACACTCTTCTCCAAGAGAAAGTCAACAAGTGTAAAACAGCGAGTGTACTTAAGGAGATGACACTCTTCTCCAAGAGAAAGTCAACAAGTGTAAAACAGAGAGTGTACTTAACCTCTTGAAACTCTGGGGGCGCTATTTCATTTTTGGATGAAAAACGTTCCCGTTTTAAACAAGATATTTTGTCACAAAAAGATGTCGACTATGCATATAATTGATAGCTTTGGAAATAAAACACTCTGAATTTTCCAGAACTGCAAAGATATTCTCTGTGGGTGCCCTAAAACGGGAGCTACAGGCAAAACCAAGATGAAACAGCAACCTGGAAACCAGCAGGATTTTTGAGGCTCCGTTTTCCATTGTCTCCTTATATGGCTGTGAATGCGAGAGGAATGAGCCTGCCCTTTCTGTCGTTTCCCCAAGGTGTCTGCAGCATTGTGACGTATTTGTAGGCATATCATTAGAAGATTGACCATAAGAGACTACATTTTCCAGGTGTCCGCCCGGTGTCCTCCGTTGAAATTGGTGCGTCTTTTTCAGCTGCTGGTATTTTTCCATGCGAATCTAAGGGGAAAGCAGGCTTCCACGAACTGCATATCAATGAAGAGATAAGTGAAAAAACACCTTGAGGATTGATTCCAAACAACGTTTGCCATGTTTCGGTCGATATTATGGAGTTAATTCGGAAAAAGTTTGACGTTTTGGTGACTGAATTTTCGTTTCGTTTCGGTAGCCAAATGTGATGTACAAAACGGAGCGATTTCTCCTTCACAAAGATTCTTTCAGGAAAAACTGAACATTTGCTATGTAACTGAGAGTCTCCTCATTAAAAACATCCGAAGCTCTTCAAAGGTAAATGATTTTATTTATTTGGTTATCTGGTTTTTGTGAAAATGTTGCGTGCTAAATGCTACTCAAAATGCTAAGCTAGCTTAGCATACTCTTACACAAATTAGTGATTTTCTATGGTTCAAAAGCATATTTTGAAAATCTGAGATGACAGTGTTGTTAAGAAAAGGCTAAGCTTGAGAGCAGGCACATTATTTTCATTTTATTTGCGATTTTCAGAAATCGTTAACGTTGAGTTATGCTAATGAGCCTGAGGCTTTATTCACGATCCCGGATCCGGGATGGGGAGTATCAAGAGGTTTTAAGGAGATGACACCCTTCTCCAAGAGAACGTCAACAAGTGTAAAACAGAGAGTGTACATACGGGGCTGACACTCTTCTCCAAGAGAAAGTCAACAAGTGTAAAACAGAGAGTGTACATACGGGGCTGACACTCTTCTCCAAGAGAAAGTCAACAAGTGTAAAACAGATTCTACTTAAGAGCCACTCTTCTCCAAGAGAAAGTCAACAAGTGTAAAACAGAGTGTACTTAAGAGTCACTCTTCTCCAATAGCTTGTCTCTTTCCCTTCTTTCTTTTCTCTCTTCTTGAACTTTTCTCCCCGGCTCTGCCCTGAGGGATAAAGCATCCGGGTGAGGATTGTCACGCCCTGATCTGTTTCACCTGTTCCTGTGATTGTCTCCACCCCCTCCAGGTGTCGCTTATTTTCCCCAGTGTATTTATCCCTGTGTTTCCTGTCTCTCTGTGCAACCAGTGTGTTTTCCCGCACTCCTTTTGCTATTCTCCTTTTTCTAGTCCTCCCGGTTTTGACCCTTGCCTGTTTCTGGACTCTGTACCCACCTGCCTGACTATTCTGCCTGCCTTTACCACGAGCCTGTCTGCCACTCTGTACCTCCTGGACTCTGATCTGGTTTTGACTGTTTTGCCTGTCCACGACCATTCTCTTGCCTACCCCTTGGATTATTAAACATTGTAAGACTCCAACCATCTGCCGGCATCTGGGTCTCGGCTTGTGCCCTAATAGAGGATAGACGATTTCTTTGTTCACTATGGTACAGTATTAACCCTTTGTGACAATAGCATGCAGGTAACACTGGTGCTCTCAAAAAGATAGGAGCACCACATGAAATTTAGGAGCACCAGAAAATAATATGTGTTATTGATTGATATACAACTCATATTGGGCCTATATGAATTCTAGCTACTTTTGAAGAACATGTTGTGCCCTGGAAACTAATATGTAACACTGTAAAGACATTGGCTTATTATAAAAGCTAAAATGTGTATATGAATACCTGTCATTAAAATTGCAATACTTTCTGGAATATTAGGATTCTACATTGTGTAAAAACACTATTTTCATATTGAGTTGCATTACATTGAAAATCGTACACGGTCTCTTTAAAACGTCAGGTGACTGAACAATGTGTTAACCAGGTATTCCCAAACAGGGATACGCACAATGCCGTCGTGGGTATGGCAATTTTTTGGGGGGATTTTTCTTCACATTTTCAAACAGTCCATTTATGTTGTCCAAAGGGCAATACATTTGGGGGAGGTGTTTTTCTCGACTGTGTAGCCTCGTTTCACTGCCAAAAATTAAATGAAACCATCTAGTATTCAGCGAAATAACAACACAATGTCAAATACAGGTAGCCTAGTCAAATAATTAACATCCGAGTCCACATAACATCCACGTCCACATGAACATTTACTCTCTCGCGGGCATTCCACTAACGGTCCGTATGTAGACAAACGTAGCTGCTGCTCATTCTGTTTTACATTGATAAATGGTTAAAGTAAGGCCCGCGTCAAGCGACACATAGCAGCTATACTGGTAGTATAGCTACGAACAGTACTACACCTGCACCTGTCGACGACACATTATTCTGCTTCCACGAGCACATCCAATGCTAGCTACAGTAATTCTACATCTGTTGGGTTACAGCTGGATGAGTCAACAGATGTGGCGGGCCTGGCACAGCTCCTGGTTTATGTCCGTTACGGTTATGGGGGTCAATTAAAGAAGACATCCACTTCTGCAAACCACTGGAAACCAGGACAACAGTAGAGGATATTTTTAAAGTACTGGACAGGCCTGACAAGGTGGGGCAGAACCTGTTATGAGCCTCACATTTTTTGCTTGTTTGCATGTTATTTTGGCATTAATGTGTCATATATCAGTTTGCAAACATTGTAAAAAATATATCATTCAGTTAATAAAAGCCGCATACAGACATGGGCAGTGTCCGAAAACCCATACTAACATACTGTATAGTACATACTTAATGAGTATATACGACAAACTATATAAACTCAGCATAAAAAGAAACGTCCTCTCACTGTCAACTGCATTTATTTTCAGAAAACTTAATAACGTGTAAATATTTATATGAACATAACAAGATTCAACAACAGACATAAACTGAACAAGTTCCACAGACTAACAGATTGTTAAAAAAATGGAATGTGTCCCTTACAAACCCTCAGTCCAGCCTCTCTCAGCCTATTGCGGACAGTCTGAGCACTGATGGAGGGATTGTGCATTCCTGGTGTCACTCGGGCAGTTGTTGTTGCCATCATGTACCTGTCCCGCAGGTGTGATGTTCAGATGTACAGATCCTGTGGAGGTGTTTCACGTGGTCTGGCACTGCGAGGACGATCCGCTGTCCGTCCTGTCTCCCTGTAGCGCTGTCTTAGGCGTCCCACAGTACGGACATTGCAATTTATTGCCCTGGCCACATCTGCAGTCCTCATGCCTTCTTGCAGCATGCCTGAGGCACATTCACGCAGATGAGCAGGGACCCTGGGCATCTTTCTTTTGGTGTTTTTCAGAGTCAGTAGAAAGGCCTCCTTATTGCCTACCATCTGTAAACTCTTAGTGTCTTAACAACCGTTCCACAGGTACATGTTCATTAATTGTTTATGGTTCATTGAACAAGCATGAGAAACAGTGTTTAAACCCTTTACAATGAAGATCTGTAAAGTTATTTGGATTTTTATGAATTGTCTTTGAAAGACAGGGTCCTGAAAAATGTACGTTTCTTTTTTTTTGCTGAGTTGACTATTTAGCCATGTAAGTATACTGTAAACGAACGGTATCCTTTCAGTTGAGCATACTAGCGTAGCCCCATGCCTGTCTACAGGAAGTTGATGCTGGAAGTCAGAGCGTTCAGAGCGCAAACTGGCAGAGGACTAGGGTTGGTCTGAGCGTTCTGACCATCACAACAGCAGTGAAGCCCACATCACAAGCTAACTGGCTAGCTACTTCCAGGTACAAATGAGAGAACACTTTACTCTGTCCATTTTACTCACCACAGCAGAGCTGGTTTGGCTGTTTTCATGTTATCCAGAGCATTGGTGACTGTAACTGTGTTGCTGGCAACAATTTAATGAGACTTTTTTGCCTTAATTTTCTGACACCGGCCATATTCAACGCGTGATGAGCATTCGGAAATTCATCAATTATTCTGCACTCTGGCTCTAAAATTAGAGTAGATAGCCTGAGCTGATTTATGTTCATTGAGAACGTACAAAGACTATACCACTTAGCTAAGAATGATGTGAATAATCAAGTCAATAAATGTTCGGTAGATAGCATGTAGACAAGTTTGTAAGCTAGCTAACATACTGTCACCTACTGTCAATTGTACAACTGAATGCATTAATTTTTACATCATCATTGCAAGCCGTCATGACTCTCAAAAGCCGCGACAGCAGCTGTTTACTTCCGAAGATAACTTTAGCGCCGCCCTAAAAGCCCGATTCAAATTCAACACAAATCTTCAAATAGGTATGCAATGACGCATACCAACTCTTTATAGTGTTTTATTTACATTTTAGAGACAGTTGGACAGATTGGGTGAAAAAGCTATTTTCCCACAAGGCTTATCTCCCCCTTCCCTTTCACTAAGTTTCGCTTCCCCAGGCTCTATTTTTAAAAAGACTCGACAGAGCTCATTGCCTTCTTTAATTACGCAGAGCTCATTGCCTTCTTTAATTACGCAGAGCTCATTGCCTTCTTTAATTACGCAGAGCTCATTGCCTTCTTTAATTACGCAGAGCTCATTGCCTTCTTTAATTACGCAGAGCTCATTGCCTTCTTTAATTACGCAGAGCTCATTGCCTTCTTTAATTACGCAGAGCTCATTGCCTTCTTTAATTACGCAGAGCTCATTGCCTTCTTTAATTACGCAGAGCTCATTGCCTTCTTTAATTACGCAGAGCTCATTGCCTTCTTTAATTACGCAGAGCTCATTGCCTTCTTTAATTACGCAGAGCTCATTGACTTCTTTAATTACGCAGAGCTCATTGCCTTCTTTAATTACGCAGAGCTCATTGACTTCTTTAATTATGCAGAGATCATTGACTTCTTTAATTACGCAGAGCTCATTGCCTTCTTTAATTAAGCAGAGCTGGGCGGCATGAAGGTCTCGTCATTGATTTTGCTGGACAGGGGAGAAATTGTACTTTACAATGATATTTATATTACTTTTGACCTGGAAGTATTACATTTTTTTGGGCACTAAAATAAGGTCAATTGTACGTTACAGTGCAATATACAGAAGTGCTATGATATGCTATGTGGTTCGTAACCATAGCGTAGCCAACACATTGTCAGCCAAAATAACGTTTAGCGTAACTTATTTGAGAAGTCATTACTTTACTACATTGCTCAACATTGTCTTAGCTTTGTCATATTTAGTTAAAGCAATTCATTTGTATCCGCTCTTGTTGGACTTTGGCTGCATACTTTCCACCTTTTTCCTCAAATTTGAAAATGTTGTGAAGCCACACCCATTTTCTAAAGAATTGCATTTTATGGGCCCTAAAAGTAAGGAAATAGTGTCCACTGCGTGTATACTTCGTAATTCGCAAATGTAGTACGACATCCGGGAACTTTTGGCATACTAACTCGATCCATACTATGACCAACAAGCATACTACATACTCAATATACATCACACATAGTAGGTTAGTGTGGTTAGTTTGAGTATTCAACCACAACCATGGTCTCTTTTTGTTTTCTTGAGTAAGGCAGCTCCAAAATGAAGGGGTTTCAGCCTTGCTCAGTGCTTTCTGTGGTGGTGGGGCAAGCCAGCAGAAAATACGGAGCGTTGCACTGTGATTGGCTCAGTGTTCTGTCACTCACGGGGACACTACTTCACCACCAAGTCTAAGGATAGAGCTCTAAAATTCAAAAAAAAAAAAAAAAGCATTGCTGAACCAGGTTTTGCGTGTGCAATTCGATGATTAGCCGTGAGCTTTTGGAGTTAGCTAGCTAGTTTTCACCTATTTGCCTAATAGCCTAGTTAGATAGTACCACGTTAGCTGAAGACAACCTTATGAATAGCATTGTTAGTCTTCAGTCTTGATAGTCTCTTTTGTCCAGAGCACCATGAGGTATAGCTTGTCAACACTCATCAATCTCTTAGTACAGTTTACTATATCTGTAGAGACGGAACTCTCAACCATTTACAATATTCACAACTTGATACTAGAACACATCCAACAAATATAGCATTTTGCATTCATCATCATTGACAGCACATTTAGCAACCACTGAGTTAGAGCTACTCTTTATTTCCTGAGAGGTGACCTGGTTAAATGCTCACCACACCACCACACCATCTGCTCTACAAGCTCAGGTTCTCACAGAGATGCTACTTCAGTGTAGGGTGGTCATTCACCCCCACCTCATATACAGATATATGATCTTAAATTAAACTATATGTTCACAGCAAAATAATCCTGCAGCAACCGGATTTAAACATTTAGTCCAACATGTTGCTTGATTGGTGGTTAGGCTATTAGCTGGCCAAAATTAGGCGACATGAAAAGTGCAATACTGCTAAAATCTGCATTTCCTGTGGTTAACGACAATTCTTAGCAACAAAAGAGTGACAAAATTAAGATCCTTCATCTGTAGACCTACACCATATTTGCTGCTATCCAACTGTAATTTACTAATAAGCAAGGTATCAATAATGTACAAAACACACTAAAAAGCTAAAACATGAAACTGTCTTAATTTACATGATTGTCTTATTCCTTTTTTCCATCAAAGGTTTAGTAAATCAGGTAATTAGTGTTCATACACAAACACACTCACTCAGTACTTACAGAGTAACACACAGAGCAAGGTGGGCTCCATTCTGTCCTGCTGGAACTCTGAACTACAGTTCTTCTGACAAACCCCTCTACTTCCTATATGATGTCAGACGGATTAGTTCACGCCTCTTTACCATCACACAGAGAAATAGAGAGAAGCATTCTACAGAAATGTACAAAGACTGTGAAAAAAAAGAGTAACAGTTGCTGGTGAGTTTATTTTCTGACCAACATCTTGTGATTAGCTACATGGACTCACACTGGTTCCTTCCTCTTTATTGGATAAAAGGAGGGTGAAATGAGAATAGATACCGGAGATGAGATCAGAGCTTGTAGTTTGATATCATAATGTGCAGATTGATAGATAGCTAGATAGCTAGATAGATACTGACTATAGGCCTCCCTTCAAAACGAGGGTGCTAACCTCAGTTGTTCCACTTAGCCCAAGTAGACATCTTCACCCCCACCTCCTTCCCCTTCCTCACTCCCTGTCTTCACACACACTACTGCTCAGTAATAGCCTGTGTCAAAACCGCAGTCAGCTAGCTAACTTATTCATTACTCAGATGGTTTTGAGGGACACATTTAGTTAAAAACTGTCTACATAGATATGCATTTGTTAGTGTGCTGTTTATGAGATGTGAATCAGGATAATGTCTTTTTCATGTGTGTGTATGTCTGGTCGTTTCAGTCAACATAAAAATCTCATTGATTTATCAAGAACAGTCCCCTGCTTGTATCAGAGAATGGCGAAACGATGCTAAAATAGTTATTGCTATTGCTTCAAATCCTATTGGGAATCAATTTAAATAAATAATACACACCACTTTTATCAGCACATCACTCAACACTAGTGAGACTCATGTTGCCTACGGAAGGCCTACAGTATATCGAAAAATATGACTTGACTCTCCACCAATAATTACATATAGAGGATTGGAGGATTCTAAATTAAAACCAAAAGCTGCCTCATGGGTCTCCCGGTGGAGACCGGCACGGGTATCTGTAGCAACGCATTTTGCATTGCAATGCGGTGGAGAGGGTAGTAAGGAGGAGGCTGAAGAAGGCTGAAGAAATTCAGCTTGTTACCAATAGCACTCACAAACTTCTACAGATGCACAATCGAGAGCATCCTGTCGGGCTGTATCACCGCCTGGTACGGCAACTGCTCCTCTCACAACCGTAAGGCTCTCCAGAGGGTAGTGAGGTCTGCACAACGCATCACTGGGGGCAAACTACCTGCCCTCCAGGACACCAACACCACCCGATGTCACTGGAAGGCCATAAAGATCATCAAGGACAACAACCACCCGAGCCACTGCATGTTCACCCCGCTATCATCCAGAAGGCGAGGTCAGTACAGGTGCATCAAAGCAGGGACCGAGAGACTGAAAAACAGCTTCTATCTCAAGGCCATCAGACTGTTAAACAGTCACCACTAACATTGAGTGGCTGCTGCCAACATACTGACTCAACTTCAGCCACTTTAATAATGGAAATTGATAGAAATTGATGTAAAAATATATCACTTGCCACTTCAAACAATGCTACTTAATATAATGTTTACATACCCTACATTACTCATCTCATATGTATATGTATATACTGTACTCTATCATCTACTGCATCTTTATGTAATACATGTATCACTAGCCACTTTAAACTATGCCACTTTGTTTACATAACCTACATTACTCATCTCATATGTATATACTGTACTCGACACCATCTACTGCATCTTGCCTGTGCCGTTCTGTACCATCACTCATTCATATATCTTTATGTACATATTATGTATCCCTTTCCACTTGTGTGTATAAGGTAGAAGTTTTGGAATTGTTAGGTTAGATTACTCGTTAGATTAGATTACTGCATTGTCGGAACTAGAAGCACAAGCATTTCGCTACATTCACATCTGCTTACCATGTGTATGTGACAAATAACATTTGATTTGATTAGACAGCTGCATCACTGGGGAGGCCCCATCCACAAAGTATGAAAATACAGAGAAGTGTTGGTAAAGGTATATTGTCCTGCAAACAGCCCATAATGGGCTATTATAATACTGTACATGGTGTCCAGGTCAGGATGACCAAAACATTTCTTTATTAAAGGCTATCAGAAAGAATGTAGGTGCTTATTTCACTCAGCTTTATGTAGGTGCCGCTACAGTATATGACTGTGCCATAAACTTGATAATATATAACAATATTTTGGAGGTTATTTCATTTTCAAAAAAACCAAAAATGAGCGATTGTAATCTGAATAAATGCCAAAATAGTATTTGTAAAGGCCAAAACATGAATTTCTGTTTTTAGAGGGAGAGAAATGCTGGGCCAATTGTGCGCCACCCTATAGGACTCCCAATCAATAACAATAATACTTTTTGTTGGATTATTTGTTTTGTCTTTTCTGGTGGATTAAAGTGAAATTGCAACAAATCAAATCAACATTTATTTGTCACAGTGAAATGCTTACTTACAGGCTCTAACCAGTAGTTCAAAAAAAGGTATTAGGTGAACAATAGGTAAGTAAGGAAATGAAAACAACAGTAAAATGACAGTTTTTTTGTCCTAGACTTGGCACTCCGGTACCGTTTGCCATGCGGTAGTAGAGAGAACAGTCTATGACTGGGGTGGCTGGAGTCCTTAACAATTTTTAGGGCCTTCCTCTGACACTGCCTGGTGTAGAGGTCCTGGATGGCAGGCAGCAATTACGGCCAGTTGTTATACAGCCATCCGAACTAAGAAATACATTTGACGATAGGGGTAGGGGGAGAATTCTCCGTCTAGGAAGGTTTATTGTCCAGCTACCTGCTAATAGCCATAATGACGCTGTGCAACGTGACCATGTGTGTTTGAAAGAGTATTCTCCAGTAAGCAACAATTTGTTTACCTTCATTAACTTTGCTTAAATATTTCTGTAATTCAGTGATATTTATTCCCATAGTAATTCATTATCGATACATAACCAAATAAACAATGGCATTTTGAAAGAGTATTTGTATCATTATTTTATTAACGAAAGCATAAAGATGCCATTATTAGTTACATGGTTTTAGTTTGAACGTGCAGACCGGCATTAAGAACAGCGGGAACGTTTCCTTTGTCAGTGCCGTTATTAGTGCAATGCCCCTTAAAGTGTTGCACTGTGCGACCCAGTGTGGCGGGGAATCCCATGGGCTATGTCCGTCTTCTGTGCGTGGCTCTGCGGCCATACCATGCCGCTTGCCCTCATGCATTGAACCTTGTGCGCTTTCTGTGGATACAGCTGGAGAACTTCAAGGCAATCCCATTGTGCGCCACTTGGGAGCAAATACAGTTGAAGTCCGAAGTTTACATACACTTTGGTTGGAGTCATTGAAACTTGTTTTTCAACCACTCTACTTTGTGCATGACACAAGTAATGTTTCCAACAATTGTTTACAGACAGATTATTTCACTTATAATTCACTATATCACAATTCCAGCGTGTCAGAAGTTTACATACACTAAGTAGACTGTGCCTTTAAACAGCTTGGAAAATTCCAGAAAATTATGTCATGGCTTTAGAAGCTTTTGATAAGCTAAATGACATCATTTGAGTCAATTGGAGGTGTACCTGTGGATGTATTTCAAGGCCTACCTTCGAACTCAGTGCCTCTTTGCTTGACATCATGGGAAATCAAAAGAAATCAGCCAAGACCTCAGAAAAAAATTGTAGACCTCCACAAGTCTGGTTCATCCTTCGGAGGAATTTTCGTAATGCTTGAAGGTACCACCTTCAACTGTACAAATAATAGTTCGCAAGTATAAACACCATGGGACCACGCAGCCATCATACTGCTCAGGAAGGAGACGCGTTCTGTCTCCTAGAGATGAATGTACTTTGGTGCGAAAAGTGCAAATCAATCCCAAAACAACAGCAAAGGACCTTGTGAAGATGCTGGAAGAAAACGGGTACAAAAGTATCTATATCCACAGTAAAAACGAGTCCTATATCGACATAAACTGAAAGGCCACTCAGCAAGTAAGAAGTCACTGCCCAAAAACAGCCATAAAAAAGCCAGACTACGGTTTGCAACTGCACATGAAGAAATGTCCTCTCATGGGCCAAAATTCACCCAACTCATTGTGGGAAGCTTGTGGAAGGCTACCTGAAACGTTTGACAGAAGTTAAACAATTTTTAAAAGCAATCCTACTAAATACTAATTGAGTGTATGTAAACTTCTGACATGCTGGGAATGTGATACAATAAATAAAAGCTGAAATACATCATTCTCTCTACCATTATTCTGACATTTCACATTCTTAAAATAAAGTGGTGATCCTAATTTACCTAAAACAGGGAATTTTTTACAGGGATTACATGTCAGGAATTGACATAGACCCTATTGAACAGGTAAGAGTAACTGTCTCTCCAGGGTACAGAGTGCTGTTGGGCTGGATGGTCAGAACAGGTTTCTCTGCATAGACACAATCAACACAATACCATTACCTTATACTTGTTACAGTATCATGAGACAAAGAAAACACATTTGATTTACTTTTCTACACAGAGCATACAAACACGAGCATCATGAATGACTCAATATATATAGTGTATCAATCACCTATTTCAACTGAATCACCTATTTCAACTGAATCACCTATTTCAACTGAATCACCTATTTCTTTCAAATAAACTAAATGAGAAAGGGAAAGCAGTGACAGAGACAATGAGGATGAAACATAAAGATGGAGGTTTGATCAAATAAATGAATATCTAGCATCATCTTCACAAGTGTCCACAGTAGATTCAACAAAGACCAAGAAAGTCATTACAGTACAGACAATAATACATCGACAGTACTTTCAGTATAGCACACAGAGCAAGGTGTTCTCCATTCTGTCCCACTGACCATCTCCGAACTACAGTTCTTCTGACAAACCGCTCTACTTCCTGTATGGTGAGTCTGATTACATCACACAGAGAAAAAGAGAGACAAGATTCTGCAGAAATGTATAAAGACTGAACAAAAGAACAGTAACTGTTATTTTCTGAGAAATGTATTTTTATGTTTGGCTACATTAGTTATATGGCCACAACCTCTTTATTGGAGGAAAGAGGATGGAACTAGAAGAGAGATCTGAGATCAGATCTTGTGGTTTGACATCAGAATGTGCAGATGTTTGTTTCATGTTGCACTATGCACAGATAGATGGATACAGAAAGACAGACAGACAGACAGACAGGAAGACATACATTGAGTGTACAAAACATTAAGGACACCTGCTCTTTCCATGCCATAGACTGAACAGGTTAATCCAGGTGAAATCCACTTCAATAGGTGTAGATGAAGGGGAGAAGACAGGTTAAAGAAGGATTTTTAAGCCTTGAGACAATTGAGACGTGGGTTGTGTATGTGTGCCACGCAGAGGGTGAACTGGCAAGACTAAATATTTTAGTACCTTTGAACGGGGTCTGGTAGTATGTGCCAGACACACCAGTTTGTTTCAAGAACTCTAACGCTGCTGGGTTTTTCATGCTGAAAAATTCCCTTGTGAATCAAGAATGGTCAAAAATGCTTTCTCTGTATACTGAGATATATATATATTATATGCCTAGCTAGCTAACCTACTTTGTGCCACTGCCCACAAAGGAAATGGACATCTTCAGCCACCCCCTCCCTCCCATACACACACAGCTCTTCTCACCTCTCACTGTCACACTGCTGCTTAGGAGAATATGTCAAAACCACAGTCAGCAAAGTAACTAACTCCTCTCAGGGGTTTGGTGGTTGACTTGTTCATTAGACAGTTGAAGCTCAGTCTCAGCCGGCAGCTAGCCACATAACTGACATATCTATAAGGGACTATTTATCAGTTGTGCACTCGATCATTCTCTGAGGGACTGTTTTTGTTCATTTGGGTGACACGGCAGGAGTCGATGGACGGTTAAAAAAACAAACATTTTTTCCGGCATCTCACAAACAGTGTCAGCAGCGTCTCTAGACTATTTTCCTACTGAGCCGACTGAGAGCTGAGGTAGTTTTTTCACGTCTCATGCCCTCGGCCTGTGCCTGAGTGTGTTACCTAACCATGTGAGAACACTAAACTACCTACTACATAACACTCTATATTAAGTTGAGAGTTGCAATTGGAACATTGCATTCCAAAGTTCGTGTCCAGTGTCCCGTACAGTTCCTGTGACACAAATGTTTTTTAGTCAGAATAAGAAAGCTACAGATGCTTTAAAGAGAAACAGAGAAAATGAGCATGTCCTGTTTCTCGCAAGTCAACTTCCTCTTTCTGTAAAAGGAGTGGACACAGCAACACTGTGGTCTTTCTGTGGGTGGACAAGATCTGAGGAAGGAGTTTTTGGATAAAAGTCAATATTGCATTTACAATACCCGGTCATGTTTACATTTTCAGTAGAATCTGTAGTTTTACTAGGAAAGGTGGAAAGGTGTCAAAGGTTTGACTTCATGGCACATGTGACATTTATCAGTTGGTTTAGGAGCTATTTGGAGGTCAACTGTGTGTGAATGTTCTTGCGTTACAGCACAAACAAGGTAGGTCTGCCAACTGTTCAAAGAAATAACCCAGGAAAGTAGTGATCAGAGTGATAGATTAAATGTAAAGGAGATATTAATATGACAAGTGAACTACAGTATACGGTATACAAAAATAACATTGCCATTCATCTCTCTTTTAAACACAAAAAGTCCCACACACACAAACAACTGACCTGGTCCAACCTTTGTTTTGTACGGTCAAAAAGGTGACAAACGTATGTGGAATAGGGACATACTCTCTGTGAGAGAGTAGGTTTAGGATCTAGGTTTAGGAGCTCTCTCTCTGTGAGAGAGTAGGTTTAGGAGCTCTCTCTCTGTGAGAGAGTAGGTTTAGGAGCTCTCTCTCTGTGAGAGAATAGGTTTAGGAGCTCTCTCTCTGTGAGAGAGTAGGTTTAGGAGCTCTCTCTCTCTGTGAGAGAGTAGGTTTAGGAGCTCTCTCTCTGTGAGAGAATAGGTTTAGGAGCTCTCTCTCTGTGAGAGAGTAGGTTTAGGAGCTCTCTCTCTGTGAGAGAGTAGGTTTAGGAGCTCTCTCTCTGTGAGAGAATAGGTTTAGGAGCTCTCTCTCTGTGAGAGAGTAGGTTTAGGAGCTCTCTCTCTCTGTGAGAGAGTAGGTTTAGGAGCTCTCTCTCTGTGAGAGAGTAGGTTTAGGAGCTCTCTCTCTGTGAGAGAATAGGTTTAGGAGCTCTCTCTCTGTGAGAGAGTAGGTTTAGGAGCTCTCTCTCTGTGAGAGAGTAGGTTTAGAAGCTCTCTCTCTGTGAGAGAGTAGGTTTAGGAGCTCTCTCTCTCTCTCTGTGAGAGAGTAGGTTTAGGAGCTCTCTCTCTGTGAGAGAGTAGGTTTAGGAGCTCTCTCTCTGTGAGAGAGTAGGTTTAGGAGCTCTCTCTCTGTGAGAGAGTAGGTTTAGGAGCTCTCTCTCTGTGAGAGAGTAGGTTTAGGAGCTCTCTCTCTGTGAGAGAATAGGTTTAGGAGCTCTCTCTCTGTGAGAGAGTAGGTTTAGGAGCTCTCTCTCTGTGAGAGAGTAGGTTTAGGAGCTCTCTCTCTGTGAGAGAGTAGGTTTAGGAGCTCTCTCTCTGTGAGAGAGTAGGTTTAGGAGCTCTCTCTCTCTGAGAGAGTAGGTTTAGGAGCTCTCTCTCTGTGAGAGAGTAGGTGAAGACACCATAAAGTACAACATATCAAGTTAGTAGCCTAGATTTACTAAATGTACACAGGCAACAGCCCAAAAGGAATAGCCTCTGTATCAGGATTAACCTGTCCTCTCTACATGAAGAGGGCAAGACTGAGAGAAACCAGAGAGGAAGAGTTGAAACGAGACAGATAACTGGCCCAAAAATCTGTCTTCTCCATCATGTGGTGTTTTCACTGTTTTTGTATGGAGGGCAATAAGAAAAAATAAAAATAATAATTGAACGGCTTACTTGCTGCTTGTTTGATCAAATAGAAGTTTCGTAATGATGAGGTTGTTACGAGTGTTCTGACGGAAGTAGGAGGAATAAACACGATTCAGTAAGAAGGTTCTAGAGCTCAACATGTCTTCTCCATGCAACACATTACTGAGATCTGTCACAGTATCTGACAACACCATGACATTGATACACTGACACACATATCTCTTTTTGTTTAGTCATGCTAGAATAACACAGTGGGATATAAGAATATTTGTAAAATGTATTGTAGGACATGGTGATAGAGTAGTAGTAGTGGTAGTGGTAGAGGTATTAGTAGTTGCATTGTTCATACACACTGGTTGATATTGTCATTTTAAAACCATGAAAGAGGATCAAAAGCCTAATACCTTATATTACTACACCTCACCACATCCTTTACCTGCCTTGGACAACAGACTGCAGAGACAGTATGTAAATATGAGAACTTTGTCACTGTCACCAGTTATATAAATAGATTCAATGAAAACAGATTTCCACAACTGTCAGTACCACCCACAAATAGTCAAATTGACAGGTGCTGTTATGAAATTAATACACACTGTAACTACAGCGAGCTAGAAGCCTACCTACAGTATACATCAGAGGCAGAGCTGTTGTGAGGTCACTCCCACAGACCAGAGACTCAATGAGGAAGACAGTATTCAATAAAAAACTATAACCAGTAACTGGTTTTCGAGGATAAGCCATGAAGCTTAATTGTTCCTGGTCTTTCAGGGGCCCCCTCAGAGCTGGGCCTGTAAATACCACATTGCCTTACATCCCATGCATTTAGTCATGATCAAATATGTTTTTGTCACTGACATTTAATTGTGTTCGAATGTATGACAAACATATTTATTACTGAATGGGAAGAGT
Source organism: Oncorhynchus masou masou (assembly GCF_036934945.1). Classification (NCBI taxonomy): domain Eukaryota; kingdom Metazoa; phylum Chordata; class Actinopteri; order Salmoniformes; family Salmonidae; genus Oncorhynchus; species Oncorhynchus masou. Next base: position 16,644,171 of record NC_088234.1, on the reverse strand, counting down.
AAAACTGGAAATTGTACTGTAAAATGATTTTATCATTTTTGGGGTCAATTCATGACAATTAATATACTGTAGTAAATGTCCCCTATTGATCCCTTTCATGATCTCTTTGTTTTGAGGTGTTTCTCACATACTGTGAAAGTGGACACTGAGCACTGAAACATTCTATTTTGTCTAGGTGTTTTCAGAAATACTTCATAAAACAGAGAAGAAATGTCCATTTCAACAACTTTATTTAAAAATGAATTATGATCATCTCAATTGGCAACTAAGCTCATGATGCATTTACAAGATATATTCTTTAAGATTCCCAAAATGTGTGTACTAATCACAGATTGTCCCTTGAACTCACACATTGGGGAGCCCTAAAACTATTTTAGGCTGAAAGGCTGAAAGACGGTTGTATGGATGAGTTGACAATAACTGTTTACTTGTGCATTCATGCCCTCTTGTGGATGATTAAACAAAACGATTTAAAAAAATGACGATGATGATGATAAAAAAAAAAAAAGTGAAATAGAAAGGCAAATATATTGTAAAATCATTCTAATATTCTGTGAAATGTATATACTAATACACCGAATTAAAATATAAACTCAACATGCAATTTCAACAATTTTACTGAGTTACAGTTCATGTAAATTAGTCAAAGTATATTAGATATTAGTCAAATTATATAAATTCATTAGGCCCTAATTTATGGATTTCCTATGACTGGGAATGCAGATATGCATCTGTTGATCACAGATACTTTAAAAATGTAGGGGCTTGGATCAGAAAAGCAGTCAGTATCGGGTGGGACCACAATTTGCCTCATACAGCGCGGCAGTGTTGATCAGGCTGTTGATTGTGGCCTGTGGAATGTTGTCCCACTCCTCTTCAATGGCTGTGCGAAGTTGCTGGATACTGGCGGGAACTGGAACACACTGTTGTAGATGTCGTTCCATAATATCCCAAAGAAATCTCAATGGCTGACATGTCTGGGGAGTATTCAGGCCACTGGGACATTTTCAGCTTCCAGGAAATGTGTACAGATCCTTGAGACATAGGGCCATGCATTATCATGCTGAAACATGAGGTGAAGGGGGCGGATTAATGGCATTACAATGGGTCTCAGGATCTCAAATTGCCAATAAAAATTGTGTTAAGTTGTCCATAGCTTATGCCTGCCCCTACCATAACGGTTAGAGTGTTGGGCCAGTAACCGAAAGGCTGCTGGATTAAATCCCCGTGCTGACAAGGTAGAAACCTGTCATTACGCCCCGGAACAAGGCAGTTAACCCACAGTTCCTAGGCTTTCATTGTAAATTAGAATTTGTTCTTAACTGACTTGCCTAATTAAATAAATGTATGTAAAAAACAATGCCACCATGGGGCACTCTGTTCACAACGTTGACAAAAGCAAACCGCTCACAAACAGGATGCCATACCCAATACTGTTTTAACCGTTATTAATCTGTGAAGAGCAAACTTCTCCAGCGTGCCACCGAAGGTGAGCATTGCCCTCTGAAGTCGGTTACAACACCAAAGAGCAGTCAGTTCAAGACCCTGGTGAAGATGACGAGCAAAAAGATACGCTACCCTGAGACAGCTTCTGACACATTTATTGGTGGAAACCCAGAGTTTCATCAGGTGTCCGGAAGTCTCAGACCATCCCACATGAGAAGAAGCCGGATGTGGAAGTCCTGGGTTGATGTGGTGGACATTCCTGCAGTCAGCATGGCAATTACACGCTCCCTCAAAACTTGAGACATCTATGGCATTGTTGTCACGTTCCGACCACAGTTCTGTTACTTTATTCTTTGTTTTAGTATGCTCAGGGTGTGAGTTGGGGTGGGCAGTATGTTTGTTTTTCTATGTTTGTTTTTGTGTTCGGCCGAGTATGGTTCTCAATCAGAGGCAGGTGCCATAAGTTGTCTCTGATTGAGAATCATACTTAGGTAGCCTAGGTTTCACTTTTGGTTTGTGGGTGTTTGTTTCTGTGTGTGTGTTTGGGCCACACGGTACTGTTTTGGTTTTGTAAATTCACGTTGTCATTTATTGTTTAGTGTTCTGAGTTTTATTTAAACTTCATCATGAACACTTACCACGCTGCGCTTTGGTCCTCACCTCCTTCCACCTACGACGACACTCGTTACAGAAACACTCACTTCTCCGCCTCTCTATTCGCCCCCGGCTCTGCTTTGGAGCGGCGATATTCCCCTGTGCCCAGGGTCCTTTGCCGTCCAGAATCTCTTCCCAAGTCCAGTTCTCCAAATATCGCTGCCTCTCCTGCTGCTGCCCGTTACCACGCTGCCTGGTCCTCTGGTGGTGGGTGTTTCTCTTCCGGGACGGGACTGTTTCGTACATTTCACATTTATTGTTTTGTATTTCGTAGTGTTCAGTTTATGTTTTAAAATAAACATTATGGACACTTACCACGCTGCGTTTTGGTCCTCCGATCTTTCTCGCTTATCCTCCTCAGAAGAGGAGGACGAGATCCCTTACAATAGTGTTGTGTGACAAAACAGCACAGTTTAGAGTGGTATTTTAAAGTCCCCAGCACAAGCACCACCTGTGTAATGATCATGCTGTCAGGTGTATGGATTATATTGGGAAAGGAGAAATGTTCACTAACAGGGATGTAAACACATTTTCCCAAAATATTTTTGAGAAAAAGCTTTTTGTGTGTATGAAACGTTTCAGCTCATGAAACATGGGACCAACACTTTACATGTTGTGTTTTATATTCCTGTTCAGTATATACACTATATGGCCAAAAGGATGAGAACACTTGCTCGTCAACCATCTCATTACAAAACCAAGGGCATTAATTTGGAGTTGGTCCCCCTTTTGCTCCTATAATAGCCTCCACTTTAATGGGATATCTTTCCACTATCTGTTGGAAAATTGCTGTGGGGAATTGCTTCCATTCAGCCACAAGAGCATTAGTGAGGTAGGACAATGATGTTGGGCGATTAGGTCTGGCTCGCAGTCAGCGTTCCAAATCATTCCAAAGGTGTTCAATGAGGTTGAGGTCAGGGCTCTGTGCAGGCCAGTTGAGTTCCTCCACAACAATCTCGACAAGCCACTTCGGTACCGACCTCGCTTTGTGCACGGGCGCATTGTCATGCTGAAACAGGAAAGGGCCTTCCCCAAATTATTGCCACAAAGTTGAAGCACAGATTTGTATAGTGTCATTGTATCCGTGAGCGTTAAGATTTCCTTTCACAGGAACTGAGGGGCCTAGCCCGAACCATGAAAAACAGCCCCACACCATTATTCCTTCCCCACCAAACTTTACAGTTTCACTATGATGCATAGGGACAGGTAGTGTTCTCCTGCATCCGCAAAACCCAGATTCTTCCGTCTGACTCCCAGATGGTGAAGCGTGATTCATCACTCCAGAGAACACATTTCCAATGTTCCAGAGTCCAATTGTGGCGAGCTTTACATCACTGCAGCTGATGCTTGGCATTGCGCATGGTGATCTTAGGCTTGTGTGCGACTGCTCATCCATAGAAACCCATTTCATGAAGTTCCCGACTAGCAGTTCTTGTGCTGACTTTGCTTTTGTGAGCTCGTGTGGCCTACCACTTCGCGGCCGAGCAGTTGTTGCTCCTAGACGTTTCCACTTCCCAATAACAGCACTTGCAGTTGACCTGTGCAGACATTTTAAAGAACGGACTTGTTGAAAAGGTGGCATCGAATAACGGTTCTACGGTGAAAGTGACAGTTCATCAGTACCGGCCATTCTACTGCCAACGTTTGTCTTTGGAGATCGAATTTATACACCCGTCAGCAAGGGGTGTGGCTGTAATAGCAGAATCCACTTATGTGTGTCCACATACTTTTGGCTGTGTAGTGTAGTATTCTATCAACTGAGTGACAGAAGTAATAAACCAAAGACAATACGTGCCAATAGATTTACAACACAACAACTCAATACACAATTTAATACACAATACACTTGCTGTAGCTACAGATAATAAGCATAACACCATATCATTGTTTCAAAACCTGTTGCAGTTATACACAGTTAAACCAATATTAAATCAAATATATTTGTTGATATATATATATAGATATATAAAAATCCTTTATGTGTGTATCTGTGGGTGTGCTTGTGTGTCTGTGCGCATGTGTGAATAATCTATATTCCCAGATATTTCCTGCTCCTCCTCTGATGATGTGTCCCTCCATCTCCCTCAATGACCTGTAACATATCACCACACAAAGTTATTTATCCCTCCATCTCCCTCAAGGACCTGTAACATATCACCACACAAAGTTATTTATCCCTCCATCTCCCTCAACGACCTGTAACATATCACCACCCAAAGTTATTTATCCCTCCATCTCCCTCAAGGACCTGTAACATATCACCACCCAAAGTTATTTATCCCTCCATCTCCCTCAACGACCTGTAACATATCACCACCCAAAGTTATTTATCCCTCCATCTCCCTCAAGGACCTGTAACATATCACCACCCAAAGTTATTTATCCCTCCATCTCCCTCAACGACCTGTAACATATCACCACCCAAAGTTATTTATCCCTCCATCTCCCTCAAGGACCTGTAACATATCACCACCCAAAGTTATTTATCCCTCCATCTCCCTCAACGACCTGTAACATATCACCACCCAAAGTTATTTATCCCTCCATCTCCCTCAAGGACCTGTAACATATCACCACCCAAAGTTATTTATCCCTCCATCTCCCTCAAGGACCTGTAACATATCACCACCCAAAGTTATTTATCCCTCCATCTCCCTCAAGGACCTGTAACATATCACCACCCAAAGTTATTTATCCCTCCATCTCCCTCAACGACCTGTAACATATCACCACCCAAAGTTATTTATCCCTCCATCTCCCTCAAGGACCTGCATGATGCAAAAAAATCCCCTAAAAATAAAACTGAGATATCATATTCTAATGAATCTATTTGAAGTATATCAGAACATTAGTTCCACATTTATATCATTTTAGTATCAATAAGTCTTAGTCTTACCGGGGCATGACCGTGGCTTCAATTGAGAATAGACTGAATCTGCCTCGGGTGGGGTTGCTGTTTTTGTAGGGGGATAAACATCAGCATAATATAATAGTTATATCCAGAATCATGAACAAAATAATACCCAGACTAATATACAGAATAACATCCATTTATTCAATATGGGGTCAAAGAGATGTGAGGTTCTGATAAGGGGAATATGAAGGGAGGGATGTTCAGTCTTACCTCTCTTCTTCTTGGTTTTGACCTTCTTTTGGAGGTCAACCTCAGCATAGGTCACATCAACAGGTCTTGCTGCTGCTGACAATGGACATTTAGCAGTCAACAATGGAATTAGGATTGAATTAGCTTAATGCATATTCTGCTTCCCAATTGGCCAGCCTGTATCTTCAGACAATTGAGTTGCAAAATAATATTTGCTTTGAGATTGCAAATCCAAACGTATGTTATCAACACTATAATCTAACATTTGTCACGTGGATGATAAAAATGTAACATGTGATCAGAAACATTTCTCACCAGTTTGTCAGGACATAGATATACTCTAATATGAGAGATATAGTGTAGTTTCATACACTATAATAGATTTGCTGATTTAGTCTTACCGGGGACTGTGTATGGCTTCACTAGAGAATAGACTGAATCTGTCTCTGGTGGGGTTGGTGTTTCTGTAGGAGGATAAACATCAGAATAGTACACAGTAATATACAGAATAATATAGAGTTATATACATAAAAATATCTAGAATAATGAACAGAATAATAAACAGTTATATACAAAATGACATCCAGAAAAATATCCAGGTGTATACAGAATAATATACAGCTATTTAACACGGGGTCAAAGAGGTGTGATGATTTAACCTTGTATTATAGTGTAGAGAAACTTGCAAGACTTTCCGGATGGTTGTACGAGGTTAGTGAGGATTATAATGGTTGGAATATGGAAGGAGCGATGTCCAGTCTTGCCTATTTTCTTATATTCAGAATAATATATACATTTATCCACTATGGGGTCAAATAGATGTGAGGTTCTGATAAGGGGAATATGGAGGGAGGGATGTTCAGTCTTACCTCTCTTCTTCTTGGCTTTGGCCTTTCTTTGGAGGTCAACCTCAGCATAGGTCACATCAACAGGTCCAGCTGCTGCTGACGGTGGACATTTACAGTCAACAACCTAAGAAATTAGCTTATCGCATATTCGGTCTCTTTGTCCCAAACATCACAATACCATCAGATCTCAGAGAGAGGTAATGTGTAGAGCATAGTAGTGAATTTGAGAGATTCCAGTCCAGCCTTCATCTACAAATTAAAATCGTATTTGTCACATGCGCCGAATACAAGTGTAGACCTCACCGTAAAATGCTTACTTACAAGCTCTTAACCAACAATGCAGTTTAAAGAAAGAGTTAAAACAATATTTACTAAATAAACTGAAGTAAAAATTGTACTAAAAAGTCACGTAATGAAAAACAATAACGAGGCTATATACAGGGGGGACCGAGTCAATGTGCGGGGGTACAGGTTGGTCGAGATAATTTGTACATTTAGGTCATTTGTACATTTAGGTAAAGTGACTATGTATAGATAATAAACAGCGAGTAGCAGCAGTGTAAAAACAAAGGTCTGGGTGGACTTTTGATTAATTGTGAAGTCTTTGACAATTTTTTCGGCCTTCCTCTGACACCGTCTAGTAAATAGGTCCTGGATGGCAAGAAGCTCGGCCCCAGTGATGTACTGGGCTGTACACACTACCCTCTGTAGCGCCTTACTGTCAGATGCCGAGCAGTTGACATACCAGGCGGTGATGCAACCGGTCAGGATGCTCTCGATGGTCCAGCTGTGTAACTTTGAGGATCTGGGGACCCATGCCAAATCTTCTCAGTCTCCTGAGGGGGAAAAAGTGTTGTCGTGCCCTCTTCATGACTGTCTTGGTGTGTTTGGACCACGATAGTTTGTTGGTGATGTGGACCAAGGAACTTGAACTCTCAACCTGCTCCACTCCAGCCCTGTCAATGTGAATGGGGATGTGTTCAGCCCTCCTTTTCCTGTAGTCCACGATCATCTCCTTCATCTTGCTCAAGTTGAGGGAGAGTTTGTTGTCCTGGCACCACCCTCTGCAACTGGATGTTGGACTTCCTGATGGACCGCCCCCTCCAACACCATAATTAAGTTTGCTGATGACACAACAGTGATATGCCTGACCACCGACCATGATGAGACAGCTTATAGGGAGTAGGTCTATTCTGTCATTGATGTCGGTGATCAGGCATACCACTTGTGTTGTCAGCAAACTTAATGATGGTGTAGGAGTTATGCTTCAGCACACACTCTTGGGTGAACAGGGAGTACACTAGGGGACAAAGCACACAACCCTGAGGGGCCCTCGTTTTGAGGATCAGTGTGGCAGATGGGTTGTTGACTACCGTTACCACCTGAGGGCGGTCCATCAGGAAGTCCAGGATTCAGTTGCAGAGGGAGGTGTTTAGTCCCCGGGGTCCTTAGCATAGTGAGGAGCTTTGTTGGCACTATGGTGATGAATGCTGAGCTGTAATCAATGAAAGCATTCTCACATACGTGTTCCTTTTGTCCAGGTGGGAAAGGGCATCTGTGGATCTGGGAAACTTGCAGCTGGGTTTCCCATTGTAGTCCATAATAGTTTGCAAGCTCTGCCACATCCAATGAGCTTCAGAGCCGGTGTAGTAGGATTCAATCTCAGTCCTGTATTGATACTTTGCCTGTTTGATGGTTAGTCTAAGAGCATAGCGGGATTTTTTTTAAGCGTCCAGATTAGTATCCCAGTCTTTGAAAGCGGCATCTCTAGCTTTTAGCTCGGTGCAGATGTTGCCTGTAATCCATGGCTTCTGGATGGGATATGTACGTAGGGTGGCTGTGGAGGCGACGTTGATGCACTTATTGATGAAGCCGGTGACTCAGATGGTATACTCCTCAATGCCATTGGATGAATCCCGGAACATATTCCAGTCTGTGCAAAACAATCCTGTAGAGTAGCATCCACGTCATCTGACAAGTTAAGTATTTGAGCAAATCACTGGTACGTCTTGCATTAGTTTAATCTGGAGAATATAATTATGGTCAGATTTGCCAAATGGAGGGCGAAGGAGAGCTTTGTATGTGTCTCTGTGTGTGGCGTAAAGGTGATCTAGTCTTCATAGATATAGGACATCGCTCACCAGCTGTTATTCACAAAGACACACACTCCCCCACCCTTGTCTTTAGAGGTAGCTGTTTTGTCCTGCCGATGCACGAAAACCCAGCCAACTGTAAATGATCTGTGTCGTCATTCAGCCACTACCCGGTGAAACATAAGATACAGTTTTTATTGTCCTGTAAGTAGGATAGTATGGAATGGAGTATGTCCTTCGCATCGGACTCATTATAGAAAAAAAAATTGTCATCTAGTTCGAGGTGAGTAATCACTTTTCTGATATCAAGAAGTTATAAATAGCACAGTTGGTTAGGAGCCTGTTAAACTGCAACCATTCCCTTCATCCCCTTTTTCACTGAACTTCCGCAATACGGATTGAATCGAGTCCTTAGTCTTACCGGGGGCTGGCTTTACTTTAGAATAGACTGAATCTGCCTCAGGTGGCGTTGCTGTTTTTATAGGGGGTGATAACAAAATATCAGAAAACACTTACAGTTCTACAAAACATTATACCGTGGCATTGTTGAATACTCATTTCTGATTGGCTTGAAGGGCATTCTAGAGCATGCATGATTTTGATGTATAAACTGGGTGGTTCAACCCCTGAATGCTGATTGCCTGACAGCCGTAGTATATCAGACCGTATACCACGGAATGAAAAAAACATTGCTCTAATTACATTGGTAACCAGTTTATAATAGCAATAAGGCACCTCGGGTGTCTGTGATATATGGCCAACATACAACGGCTAAGGGCTATGTCCAGGCACTCCACGTTGCGCCATGCTTAAGAACAACTGCCCTTAGCCGTGGTATATTGGCCATACACCACACCTCCTCGGACCTTATTGCTTAAATAATGCACTGCAATATTCAATGGCTATGAAGTTGATTCTTACATGTCCGATGTTTTAGCTGCTGTTGAAAAGTCGAATTGATAACATCGTTGGCATTGTTGAATTTGATTTTCATAAGCTCGGAGGATGGTTAATTAGCTAAGCTAGCAAGTCTCTTTGTTTGGTTAGCATGGCAACTACTGTAGCTATCTAGTAACTTGCTAGCTAGCTACTTCATTGGATCTTGAATACATTTCTACCGGTAAATGAACACATTTTTACTGTGTTAAAATATAGCCGTGGTACAAGCGAGATAATCAACTCAGGGCTCTATGCGTTCTCTGGAAAAGAATGCAACTCTGTGGAAGGTTGGTGAATTTGTTTTCCTGCAACCTTATACAGAGATGCATTATTTATAAAGGACAACATTTCACACCATGCATCATTTTCCAAAGAATGCATAGCCCCTCGTTGGTTATCCCTTAGAAATATAAATATTCAACAATATTTACCTCTCTTCTTCTTGGCTTTGGCCTTGTTTTTGAGGTCAACCTCAGCATAGGTGACATCATCAGGTCCAGCTGCTGCTGACAATGGACATTTTCAGTCAACAAATTAAATTAGTTTATTGCATATTCTGCTGCTTCATCTGAAACTACAAAATTGCACATTTTGATTTGAATGACGGGCAACTTGCAGACTGGGTCTTACCTGTCGCTTTGCTTGTTTTCACCACAGAGTAGACTGGATCTTTAGCTGGATCAGCTAGTTTTTCTGAAGAGGAGGAACAAGAGCAGAACATTTGTCAATTCGTAAATGTTTTATTTATATATATATATATATATAAATATAAATGCCTTGCGAAAGTATTCGGCCCCCTTGAACTTTGCAACCTTTTGCCACATTTCAGGCTTCAAACATAAAGATATAAAACTGTATTTTTTTGTGAAGAATCAACAACAAGTGGGACACAATCATGAAGTGGAACGACATTTATTGGATATTTCAAAAAAATTTAACAAATCGAAAACTGAAAAATTGGGCGTACATACACACACAGTACATACACACACAGTACATGTAATTTTTATACTACAGCTGGGGTGATAAACCAAATATGATCGACACCAACCACTTATCGTGGGAATTTTGCTGATATTGTTTATTACGATAAGTAGCTTATACTAGAGAAATGTGAAGTTTAAAATGAAATAGCTTTGCTAATATGTGTGATTGTTGATTGGACAATAGATGGCTACAACCATCCAACTAGTCATATTAGTTAACCTCTTGGGTAGGGGGCAGTATTTTGACGTCTGGATGAAAAGTGTGCCCAGAGTGTGCCAAAAGTAAACAGCTTGTTACCCAGAAGCTAGGATATGCATATAATTGGTAAATTTGGATAAATAAAACTCTAACGTTTCTGAAACTGTTCAAATTATGTCTGTGGGTAGAACAGAACTGATATGGCAGGCGAAACTCAGAGGACAAACCACCCCCCCCCCCAAAATAATTTCAGCCTACAACTATTTTCAATGACTATCACTTTAATTATAAGGCCAAGTCCTCCCAGATTGCAGTTCCTATGGCTTCCACTAGATGTCAACAGTCTTTAGTTTCAGGCTGGTTTTTGGAAAAATTAACCAGGAATTGTAGTTTTTCTAGATGGCTGCCATTTTGGCTGTAGGGTTTCCAAGTGCGTGGAAGAGAGCGCGTTCTTTGGTATTTTTCTCCGGTAAAGACCATAACGATTCTCCTTCTTAAATTGTATCGTTTATTTACGTATTAGGGTACCTAAGGTTTGATTATTAACGTTGTTTGACTTGTTTGGAAAGTTTATTAGTAACATTTGGGATTCATTTTGTATGCATTTTGAAGGATGGAAACTGGTGGATTATTGACTGAAGCGCGCCACAGAACAGAGTTTTTATGGATTTAAAAAAGATCATTATCGAACAAAAGGACCATTTGTGATGTAACTGGTACATCAAAAGGTAAGGCATTTTCTATATCACCATTTCAGACTTTGTCACACCTGTCTGGTTGAAATATGTTTTTCATGTGTTTGTATGCCGGGCGCTGTCTTCAGATAATCACATGGTTTGCTTTCGCCGTAAAGCCTTTTTGGAAATCTGATACCACGGCTGGTTTAACAAGAAGTTAAGCTTAATTTTGATGGATTACACTTGTGATTTTATGAAAGTTAAATATTTATAATACTGTAGTTTGAATTTCGCGCTCTGCAATTTCACCGGATTTTGGCCAGGTGGGACGATAGCGTCCCACCTGCCCAGGAGAAGGTAAACGAACTCAGTACATTTATCATAAGACAGATTTTTTTGTCCACATCGCCTGGTTATTTTTTGTACATAATTTTCACTCTTCTTGGACACACTGCACATTTTTTTAAATAAATGTATGTCACAGTTGAGTCACCTTTCTTTTTGTTGTCCAACTTTTTCAGTTGAATCTGGGTGTAAGTCACATGACTTGGTCCAGCAGCAGAAGCACCAGCAGCATCTGAGACATAATACACAAACACCTCCACTTAGTCAAACTACATGTCATATTAAATGAAGAGCAGCAGACTACTGCACATTCATACTGAAAACATTAAATTACACTACCATTATCATTGTTGTCTGAGGAATTGATCGTATCGTAGATGTTAGCGTCACCTGTTGGTCAAAGAAGAGAGATACAGGTTAGGTTGGTTGCCTTGGGACATGTTGTTATCAGGCTTGGGGTCAGTTCCATTTAAATTCCAGTCAATTCAGGAAGAATAATGCATTTGGATAACTTTCGGAATTTACCAGAATTAAAATTTTGACCCCAAAGCTGGATGTTATAAAAAGTACATGTTTATGAGTCAGTGTATGAGGTTACATAGAGACAGTGGTGGGTCGTCAGGGCCAGCAAGGCCTTCTCTGCTGGCCTAAACATCATCAGAATATAATTATTTTTTTAAATATATTTTCCCACAAATATGTATTAAATTATTCCCCAGAGTAAGAGTTACACTCTTCATTTCATAGCGTTCCTCTTGGTTGCACTGCTTCCAGCCCCAGGTTGAGATTTGGAGGGCTGGTCTTTATGTTAGAGCTTTTATCCAATCATATTCAGCCATCATGTGTTGTCAGGGGTCTAAAATCTGCCCTCAGGCCTTCAGAATCAACAGTGCGGGCGTTTGTAGCTTAAAGTGAATGGAAATTAAAATTTAGTGTCCACCAATCAGCTTTAGAGTTGGCTATTGTACGCCTGCTGGCTGGCTCCATTGTTACACAGGAGCCAGCTAGCAGGCGTAGTGCGTGCACGTATTTTGATTGGATTACCAATATTGAGAGGCAGGTCCTATATGGGCAGGTCTCAGAACTAGGAAACTGAAATTGATCAAAGAATTAATTTGCGTACTACAAAGCTGTTTTTTCAACCTACAATGGCGGAAGGAGAAGATATCGATTTGGTCAAGGATATAATTATAACGCCATTCTCAAGACAAACTTTTCAAGAAAAGTTGGACATTGTCAGGAGAGGTAGACGCCGATGCTACAAAGCCTGTCACAGGCGAGAAAGGGGTTCGTTGTACTCTTCCCCTGCAATTCTCTGAATAAAAATGACAATTTCAAGGTGACGCAACGCCTGGTTATACTGCGTTTCTGTCTAAATGTATAGTGTCTAGAGCCATGGCATCATAATGATGGTAATAAGAGGTGGATTAATTCGGGTGGGACTGTGTAGGACTTCACTGAACGTCCCAGAACCATGGCACGCTACTGCATAGAGAGGAGTGGTAGAGGTTTGGGATGAGATACTGACCATGCTGCTGATGTGTATACCCAGATCCTTGGTCCTGTTTGGGGTCATGGTTGGTGCTCTGGGGCTGAGGGGGCCTACAGGGAGAGAGATACTCAGCATAAGAAGCACAAAGAAGATGTTATACTTAATGTATCAATATGCTTGAGAGACAGCTGTACTCACCAGAATATTCTGTTGAAACAGGAACCTGTAATGACAAACACATTGTGTTATGTACTGAACTTTCTTCACCTATTTCAATTTAGACATTTTTGTTCCAAACGTAATAATACATTTTCCATAAATGAGAAATGATAAAAGTCTCACCTTTGCTGTTTTGATATCTCACCAGCAGGACCAGGATAATGACCAGTAGGACACCAGCAACAAGCAGACCCACAACCACTCCTACTAGGACTGATGTAGAGGATCCAGGAGCTACGACTGGAGAGACTGGAGAGGGAACAGCACAACACCATCAGACTGAGGTAGAACATACATTTAGTAGTTCAATTCCTGTATGTATCTGAGACTGGCGAGACTGGAGAGAGAACAGGACAGACTCAGAGGTTATATGGGTTTACAGTATAGAGCATGAAAAGAAAGCAGGCTGGCCCGTCTTTTGACAATTTAGTTAAAAGATCATATTTTCTAGGTCTGTAAATCGCAAACTATATTAAAAACTTCTCATGGTTGGGATCCCGTTAACGGGATCGATATGACAACAGCCAGTGAAAGTGCAGGACGCCAAATTCAAAACATCACAAATCTCATAATTAAAATTCCTCAGACATACAAGTATTTTACACCATTTTAAAGATACATTTGTTGTTAATCCCACACATTGTCCGATTTCAAAAAGGCTTTCTGACGAAAGCACAACATATCATTATGTTAGGTCAGCACTTATTCACAGAAAAACAGCCATTTTTCCAGTCAAAGAGGAGTAAGAAATAATCAGAAATAGAGATAAAATGAATCACTAACCTTTGATGATCTTCATCAGATGACACTCATAGGACTTCATGTTACACAATACATGTATGTTTTGTTCGATAAAGTTCATATTTATATTTAAAAAAATCTCAGTTTACATTAGCGCGTTATGTTCAGTAATGTTTTGCCTCCAAAACATCCAGTGATTTGCAGAGAGCCACATCAATTTACAGAAATACTTATCATAAACATTGATAAAATATACAATTATTACACATGGAACTTTAGATAAACCTCTCCTTAATGCACCGCTGTGTCAGATTTCAAAAAAACTTTACGGAAAAAGCACACCATGCTATAATCTGAGGACAGCGCTCAGAGCCCAAACAAGCCATGAAGATATCCACCATGTTGTGGAGTCAGATGTCAGAATAGCATTATAAATATTCACTTATTCAATTCATTTGTCTTCAGAACGGCAAACGTGAACGTGCGTGGTCAGCTCATGGCACTCTGCCAGACCCATGACTCAAAGAGCCCTCATTCCCCCCTGTATCACAGTTGAAGCATCACAGTAGAAGCATCAAACAAGGTTCTAAAGACTGTTGACATCTAGTGGAAGCCTTAGGAAGTGCAATATGACCAATATCCCACTGTATATTCGATAGGCTATGAGTTGAAAAACTACAAACCTCCTGGTTGGATTTTTTCTCCGTTTTTTGCCTGCCATATGAGTTATGTTCTACTCACAGACATCATTCAAACAGTGTTAGAAACTTCAGAGTGTTTACTATCGAAATCCACTAATATTATGCATAAATTAGCAGCTGGGCCTGAGTAGCAGGCAGTTTACTCTGGGCACCTTATTCATCCAAGCTACTCAATACTGCCCCCAGCCTGAGAAGTTTTAACATCAACACATAAATCACGTTTTTAACACAGATAATAAAAAGGTAACTTAGTTGTGATCATACACATTTTCTCACCTCTCACTGTCACCCAGCTCTCTGGTGATTCTCCTTCATCAGATGTACACTTATAGAATCCTTCATCTGACTTGGATACTGTAGGGATGGTCATCTCTCCTGTGGTCTCATTCTTGATGAGTGTTCCATCTTTGTAGAAATCAGTCTTGAGTTTAGGATTTGTTCCCTGATGTCTAAATGTACAGGTCAGAGTCAGAGTGTCTCCTTCAGTCACAGGATGGACAGGACTCTCCAGGATCACATCACCATCTGTGTAACATAATATATCAATAATACTGTACATCTGGAGTCATCACTCATAATATATCAACATCTTATGAGCTTGTATTTTATGATATGCAATCATTCAGTTAAAGAATGTAATGACCTGGCTGGATCATAAATTAACAAATATCCAGACAGAGGATTCAGTTGACGAATTCCCAGTTTATTAACCCAACTCAACACAGGCTACTGTTTGAATGTAGCCCATGTCAAATAAATCAAGGATCACAGTACAAAATAACAGTGACCATCTCTTGTTAAGGCAAAACTTAAGAGAGAGAACAATGGCTAAGCATGGCCTTCCACACCCATGCCAAACCCTCCCGCCACCCCACAAACCACAAGGATGCCCGGCACTGGAACATTCCAGGCTCACCCATGGTTGGCAGAGAGCAGGTTGACTGACATGTAGGACCCCGCAAACACTGGGTACTGGTAAGTCCAACGCAACAAACAGCATAACTTATATCACACAGCTGTCTGTGCGGGTCGCTACACTATGTAAAAATGTTATTGAGTGTTGTACAATAGATATACCATTTACTGTGATGTTGACAGCATTACTGTACTCTCCTGATCCAGACTCACACCAGAACACTCCACTGGACAATGTGTATGTGTAGCTGATGGTACATGTAGACCCTGCTATGAATCCCCAGTTAGAGAAACACCCCGACGTCACTCTTCTCTCTCTGTAGCTCATCAGTCTCCATCCAGTAGAGTTCCCCTTCTCTTCACAGCTCAGTGAGAGAGACATTGATGTAAAGTGTTGAGTTGTGTTGGGATTTACTGTAAGAGACACTGAAGGCTGCAGATCTGAAACAAAGAGAGAGAGTCAAACCTATAGTTATATGGACACATGAGGGTGACTTAAATATAATTCGATACAGTTTCAATGCAGTTGGTTACCTCCTGACCAGAGAAACTGAGGTTGACTGTAGAGTGTGTCATAGACTGGGTCTCCTCTCCCAGCTCTACACACATATCCTCCTGTGGGAGTAGGACCAGCAGGGATCAGAGTGTAGGAGTCTTCACTAGTCACATTGTCAGATAGGGGCTGTAGAGAGTAAGACCTGTCTGATAGGGAGGGTGACCCAGCTCTGTAGGGAACAGTCCTGTACCAGGAGAACCTCCAGCCTGTTGACGTCTTGTCAACTTCACAACTCAGAGACACTGAGTCTCCAGGGTTCAGCCACTGAGGAGAGATACTCAGGACAGCCTTGGGTTGATCTGTGATTTGATAGAGGACAGGCTTCTGTTTTCTAACTTTCAGTTTTAGCAATAATTGTAGTTACCAAAGTAGATGTTTACATGATTAGATATACTTACCAGACACAGTCAGTTGTACAGCATCACTGGTCTTGGAGAGCTTGTTACCCTTTACACCCTCACAGGTATATGAACCACTGTTAGACCTGTAGACAGGACTGATTCTGTACTCAGTCTTTGTGTTAAATAGGATCACTAACTCACTATTCTTATACCATCTGTAGTTCCAGTCAGTGTCTCCTCCTCCCTGTATGTCACATCTCATAGTAACAGTCTCTCCACTGAATATTTGGGTCCAGTTTGGTTGGAGGGTCAGAACAGCAACAGGCCTCTCTGCATAGACACAACACAGACAACTAACAAAAAACAGTTGCACAATTTCAAATGTATTTATTTATCAATAGGTCTACTCATGAATATAGCTTTAAGTCATCAGACAAAATATTATACCCTAGATAACTTTCTATCCTCACTAACAGCCATTTATCATAAAACTGTTTTTGACTCACCAGTAATGTTTATCTGGACTGGGCCACTGTACAGGGTGTAGTAGACTGGGTCTCCTCTCCCAGCTCTGCACCAGTACTGTCCTCCATCAGAGACACTGACCCCGCTGAGTGTGTAGGAGTATCCAGAGGTTGTGGTTACTGGTGTAAAGTCTGGTCTGTGTTTGTACCAGTAAAACATCCATCCAGGAGACTCTACAGTACATCTCAGTGTCACATTGTCTCCTGTGAATACACCCTGGTTGTCTGAACTCAGTGTGGCCGTCGGACGACTATCTGTTGGAATCAAGAGACGTGTGTGATGCATCTGGAAACCATGAATTTGATCTGCTGCATGATATGTCCTCTTGATGGATAACTGATTATAATTCAGTGAGGCAGAATAGTCTACAGACACACAGAAAATGTCTACCTGAATGACTTGAAGGCAAAAGAAACGCACACCTGATAAGATGAGGTGCTGGCTAGTGGATTAAAACACTTGAAAAAGAGTGTCAAAGGGCACACACACAGGTGTCTGTAATTATGGCAGGGTGTGGCTTGATATCATTGGTTAATTTAATGATATAAATATAAAAACATGAATGAAAGCATATGGTCATAGATACAATGTGACGACATGGACCTACAAACATTTACAATGAATAGAAAAATCACAATAATCACTAGAATGGCTTCAGATCAAAATCTACATTGAGACTGAAGGCATCAAGCATCTTGAAATTAAAGATCCAGGCAGCCTCTCATTTGAACAATACATTGTCGCGGTCACCCCCTCTCCTATGGAGGGTGGCGTGTTCGATGCCAATATAACGTAGGGACAAAATTGAGTGGTTCGCTTACAAAACGTCGGCCGCGATTGGATACGTCAAGTTTTTGGACCATCGTATAGAACATTGTCCTCACACAAAATCAGAATTAATTTGACGTGTGGCAGGTTGCATATTAAATCTCAGGTGCTCAGAACAAGAGGTAAGAAAAGCATGGAATGCCTGGAGCTGTGATTGTGAGAGTGATAGAAGAGAGTGATTGTGATTGGCTGCAGGTAAAAAATAAGTCTTACTTCTAAAAGGAGTATGTGCAGGTGAGCAGCCTATATGTTCAGTTAAAATGCCACGATTAGGGTTTCTAAAACACTTTAACATGTCTCCCTTACTGTAACTCTAAAGTTGAAGGCACAAAATATGACTGTTAATTAAGCAAGGAGACTTGGGCAGGGTTCAATATCTTACTTGATAAATTAAACATGATTGACTCAACAACAACAACAGAGTCTATCTGTATGACAACATAACAAAGTAACTCACCTTTTACAGTAAGAGTAATAGCATTACTTGGTTGTGAAGATGTGGGTCTAGACACACTGTTCCCTTCACACCAGTACTGACCCTGGTCAGACTCAGCAGCTCTACTGATGTGAGAGACTCCAATGTTACTGTAACCAGACTGGGATACTACATTATCATTCCTGTCTTTGTACCACTTATAGCTCCAGCTACTGTCAGACCCTACTGAACACGTCAGAGTAACTGTCTCTCCAGGGAACACAGGGTTGGGTTTTACAGTCAGTGTAGCTTTGGGCAGAGCTGAGGAAACAGAGCAGAACACATGTGGATACCAGCCTGGTAATTCAGCTGATGCTGTAACATTGTGATAAAAGTCTATTTTACATATGTTGACTCAATTCAGTTAGAATTTACAGTGTATATGTCTGTATTTAGATTAACCCTCATTGGCTCTGAATTTACAAAGTTCAGATTGAAGACAAACAGTGAGCTCACCAGTGACAATGATGGGAGAGAAAAGCTGAGATACCCCCCCCTGAGGTACTTCTGAAAGTAATTTATATAAACTGTCCATTCCATGAGTACAACCGACCCACTCTTATCAGCAGGACGGGTAAGGACTGACATATCAGATTGCTAATCAAGCAAAAATGGTTTTTCATCCTTAGGTAAATGATGTAAAGATATGTACTCACCAGTGATGATGATGGGGAGAGCTGAGCTGTAATATGACATCTGGGGCCGACCTTTCCTCGTCCCAACACAACTGTACTGACCAGCCTGGTCAGGGAGAGAGATGGTGTTTTTCCTGGTCTTAGTGAGAAGCTCTTCATTGTATCTGAACCAGCGGTACGTCCAGTCTGTGTAGTCTGATATGTCACACTGCAGAGTGACTGTCTCTCCAGGGTAGAGGAGACCCAGTGGAGTGACTATCTTCACTGAGGCCATGGGCAGAGCTGTGAAAACAGTTATATGAAGACAAATGCAGTCAGAGCAACAATCTTTCCAAAGTATGATCTAACTTCAGTAAGTAGTACAGTAACTATTATTTTAGACATATAAACTATATATGCACAAGTATGTGGACACCCTTTCAAATTAGTGGATTCGGCTTTTTCAGCCACAGCAGTTGCTGACGTGTATAAAATCAAGCACACAGCCATGCAATCTCCATAGACAAACCTTGGCAGTAGAATGGCCTTACTGAAGAGCTAAGTGACTTTCAATGCAACACCGTCATAGGATGCCACCTTTCTAACAAGTCATTTCGTCAAATTTCTGCCATTCTAGAGCTAACTGTAGTCAACTGTAAGTGTTGTTATTGTGAAATGGAAACGTCTAGGAGCAACAACGGCTGCAATATGGTAGGCCACACAAGCGTACAGAACAGGACTGCCGAATGCTGAAGTGAGGAGCGCGTAAAAATAGTCTGTCCTCGGTTGAAACACTAACTACTGCATTCCAAACTGCCTCTAGAAGCAAACTCAGCACAATAAATGTTTGTTGGGAGCTTCATGATATGGGTTTCCATGGCCGAGAAGCCGCACACAAGCATAAGATAACCATGCTCAATGCCAAGCGTCGGCTGGAGTGGTGTAAAGCTCACAGCCATTGGATGCTGGAGCAGTGGAACAGATTCCCTGGAGTGATGTCCACCCGTCAAATCTGGGTTTGGCTGATGCCAGGGGAAGCTACCCATCCAAATGGATAGTGCCTACTGTAAAGTTTGGTGGAGGTTGAATAATTTCCTGGGGCTGTTTTTCATGGTTTGTGCTAGGTCCCTTAATTCAAGTGAAGGGAAATCTTAATGCTACAGAATACAATGACATTCGGGACGATTCTGTGCTTCAACTTTGTGGCAACAGTGTAGGGAAGGCCCTTTCCTGTTTTAGGATGACAATGCCCCCCCGTACAGAAAGCGAGGTCCATACATAAATGGCTTGTCGAGATCGGTGTGGAAGAACTTGACTGGCCTGCACAGAGCCCTGACCTCTACCCCATCGAACACCTTTGGGATTAATTGGCATGCCGACTGCCAGCCAGTTCTAATCACCCACCAAAGTTACTCACCATTCAGGGTGATAGTGACAGGATCACTGTTGATTGATGATATGGATCTGGACTGGATCTCTCCCTGACACCAGTAGAGACCCTGGTCAGACTCAGCAACTCTACTGATGGTGAGGGTGTCTACTGTTATAGTGTGTCTGACAGACTGGGATACTACATAATAATTCCTGTCTTTGTACCACTTATAGCTCCAGATACTGTCAGACCCTACTGAACACATCAGAGTAACTGTCTCTCCAGGGAACACAGGGTTGGGTTTTACAGTCAGTGTAGCTTTGGGCAGAGCTGAGGAAACAGAGCAGAACACATGTGGATACATGCCTGGTAATTCAGTTGTTGCTGTAACATTGTGATAAAGGTATATTTACGAACTTTATTTAACTCTTTGCAAACTGGAAACCATTTATCCGGAGGCTGCATTCATTGTTGCTGGGGATTTTAACAAGGCTAATCTGAAAACAAGACTCCCAAATTTTATCAGCATATCGATTGTGCAACCAGGGGTGGAAAAACCTTGGATCACTGTTACTCTAACTTCCGCGACGCATATAAGGCCCTGCCCCGCACCCCTTTCGGAAATGCTGACCACGACTCCATTTTGCTGATACCTGCCGACAGACAAAAACTAGAACAAGAAGCTCCCACGCTGAGGTCTGTCCAACGCTGGTCCGACCAGGCTGACTCCACACTCCAAGACTGCTTCCATCACGTGGACTGGGACATGTTTCGTATTGTGTCAGATAACAACATTGACGAATACGCTGATTCGGTGTGCGAGTTCATTAGAACGCGCGTTGGAGATGTCGTTCCCATAGCAACGATTAAAACATTCCCTAACCAGAAACCGTGGATTGATGGCAGCATTCGCGTGAAACTGAAAGCACGAAGCACTGCTTTTAATCAGGGCAAGGTGTCCGGTAACATGACTGAATACAAACAGTGCAGCTATTCCCTCCGTAAGGCTATCAAACAAGCTAAGCGTCAGTACAGAGACAAAGTAGAATCTCAATTCAACGGCTCAGACACAAGAGGCATGTGGCAGGGTCTACAGTCAATCACGGACTACAGGAAGAAATCCAGCCCAGTTACGGACCAGGATGTCTTGCTCCCAGGCAGACTAAATAACTTTTTTGCCCGCTTTGACGACAATACAGTGCCACTGACACGGCCTGCAATGGAAACATGCGGTCTCTCCTTCACTGCAGCCGAGGTGAGTAAAACATTTAAACGTGTTAACCCTCGCAAGGCTGCAGGCCCAGACTTCATCCCCAGCCGCGCCCTCAGAGCATGCGCAGACCAGCTGGCTGGTGTGTTTACGGACATATTCAATCAATCCCTATACCAGTCTGCTGTTCCCACATGCTTCAAGTGGGCCACCATTGTTCCTGTTCCCAAGAAAGCTAAGGTAACTGAGCTAAACGACTACCGCCCCGTAGCACTCACTTCCGTCATCATGAAGTGCTTTGAGAGACTAGTCAAGGACCATATCACCACCACCCTACCTGACACCCTAGACCCACTCCAATTTGCTTACCGCCTAAATAGGTCCACAGATGTTGCAATCTCAACCACACTGCACACTGCCCTAACCCATCTGGACAAGAGGAATACCTATGTGAGAATGCTGTTCATCGACTACAGTTCGGCATTCAACACCATAGTACCCTCCAAGCTCGTCATCAAGCTCGAGACCCTGGGTCTCGACCCCGCCCTGTGCAACTGGGTACTGGACTTCCTGACGGGCCGCCCCCAGGTGGTGAGGGTAGGTAACAGCATCTCCTCCCCGCTGATCCTCAACACTGGGGCCCCACAAGGGTGCGTTCTGAGCCCTCTCCTGTACTCCCTGTTCACCCACGACTGCATGGCCACGCACGCCTCCAACTCAATCATCAAGTTTGCGGACGACACAACAGTGGTAGGCTTGATTACCAACAACGACGAGACGGCCTACAGGGAGGAGGTGAGGGCCCTCGGAGTGTGGTTTCAGGAAAATAACCTCACACTCAACGTCAACAAAACTAAGGAGATGATTGTGGACTTCAGGAAACAGC
This sequence comes from Oncorhynchus masou masou, assembly GCF_036934945.1. Taxonomy (NCBI): domain Eukaryota; kingdom Metazoa; phylum Chordata; class Actinopteri; order Salmoniformes; family Salmonidae; genus Oncorhynchus; species Oncorhynchus masou. The sequence goes on along the minus strand of NC_088234.1, from coordinate 16,622,006 downwards.
AGAGGGAACACCCCCTATCCACATCGATGGAACAGTAGTGGAGAGAGTAGCAAGTATTAAGTTCCTCGGCATACACATCACAGACAAACTGAATTGGTCCACTCACACAGACAGCATCGTGAAGAAGGCGCAGCAGCGCCTCTTCAACCTCAGGAGGATGAAGAAATTCGGCTTGTCACCAAAAGCACTCACAAAGTTCTACAGATGCACAATCGAGAGCATCCTGGCGGGCTGTATCACCGCCTGGTACGGCAACTGCTCCGCCCTCAATCGTAAGGCTCTCCAGAGGGTAGTGAGATCTGCACAACGCATCACCGGGGGCAAACTACCTGCCCTCCAGGACACCTACACCACCCGATGTTACAGGAAGGCCATAAAGATCATCAAGGACATCAACCACCCGAGCCACTGCCTGTTCACCCCGCTATCATCCAGAAGGTGAGGTCAGTACAGGTGCATCAAAGCTGGGACCGAGAGACTGAAAAACAGCTTCTATCTCAAGGCCATCAGACTGTTAAACAGCCACCACTAACATTGAGTGGCTGCTGCCAACACACTGACACTGACTCAACTCCAGCCACTTTAATAATGGGAATTGATGGGAAATGATGTAAATATATCACTAGCCACTTTAAACAATGCTACCTTATATAATGTTACTTACCCTACATTATTCATCTCATATGTATACGTATATACTGTACTCTATATCACCGACTGCATCCTTATGTAATACATGTATCACTAGCCACTTTAACTATGCCACTTTGTTTACATACTCATCTCATATGTATATACTGTACTCGATACCATCTACTGTATCTTGCCTATGCTGCTCTGTACCATCACTCATTCATATATCCTTATGTACATATTCTTTATCCCCTTACACTGTGTATAAGACAGTAGTTTAGGAATTGTTAGTTAGATTACTTGTTGGTTATTACTGCATTGTCGGAACTAGAAGCACAAGCATTTCGCTACACTCGCATTAACATCTGCTAACCATGTGTATGTGACAAATAAAATTTGATTTGATTTTTTTGATATTTTACATATGGGTATTTTGACTCTATTTAGTTAGAATTTACAGTGTATATATTTGTATTTAGATTAACCCTCATTGGCTCTGAATTTACAAAGTCCAGACTGAAGACAAACAGTGAGCTCACCAGTGACAATGATGGGAGAGAAAATCTGAGACATGACACCTGACACTCATTTATACAAACTGTCCAATCCGTAAGTACAACCGACCAACTCTTATCAGCAGGATGGGTAAGGACTGACATATCAGATTGTTTTTCATCCTTAGATAAATTATGTAAAGATATGTACTCACCAGTGATGATGATGGGGAGAGCTGAGCTGTGATTTGACATCTGGGGCCGACCTTTCCTCGTCCCAACACACCTGTACTGACCAGCCTTGTCAGGGAGAGAGATGGCGATGGTTTTTCTGGTCTGACTGGGAAGGTGATGGGTGTCTATAAACCAGTAGTACGTCCAGTCTGTGTAGTCTGATATGTCACACTGCAGAGTGACTGTATCTCCAGGGTAGAGGACAAACTGAGGAGAGATACTCACTGATGCTCTGGGTAGAGCTGTGGAAACACAGTTAAATATGAAGACAAATGAAGTCAGAGCACCAATCTTTCCAATGTAGGGTCTTTCTTTAGTAGGTAATATGGTAACTTATATTTTGGATTTACATACACACTGGAAATGTCCCCTATAAACTGTGCACAGGCGGGCACGGGGAACTACCATGTGCATAAGAAATATCAGCCCAAGCAAAGAAGCATGAGATTGATTTTCCATTTATCAACATGGCGATCTTGTCTGGCGATTGTGATCGAATCAACGCAACGTTAGCCACTTTCAATATGACATACCTAAACAATACTAACTATTCAAGCCATAGTATGCAAAACTAACTGTGCAAGAGATGTTCCTGTAGGCAGAGCACACTGGTGTAGGATTGTATTACACTGACAGGCACAACTCAGACCCACACGCTACACAGACCGGTGCGCCATAACTTATCAGGGCTGCAGTAGGCCTATTATGCAAATAGCAATTGCCACATAAAATATGGATCTGAGCCATTCAACAATGGGGGACAGGTGGCTACCTACAAGAGCACAACATGTGTGCATTTCTAGCCATCTTTGAAAAAAAGAGTCAGGTAAAGAGCTATTTCTTTTATGTCTTAAAGGGTCAGTGTTGTATTTTGAGACGGTCTTGAATAAGCTAAGTAGCCAATAGGCAGAGCGTCTGATTTTCAGTCACCTCCTTGTTTGAAGTACATTAGAGGGAACATTTGCACACAGACCATGTCGACATACACTGAGTGTACAAAACATTAGGAACACCTGCTCTTTCCATGACAGACTGACCAGGTGAAAGCTATGATCCTTTATTGATGTCACTTGTTATATCCACTTCAATTAGTGTAGATGAAAGGGAGGAGAAAGGTTAAAGAAGGATTTTTAAACCTTGACACGATTGAGACATGTATTGTGTATGTTTGTCATTCAGAAGGTGACTGGGAAAGACAAAATATTTAAGTGCCTTTGAAAGGGGTCTGGTAGTAGGTTCCAGGTGCACCGGTTTGAGTGTGTCAAGAACTGCAACACTGCTGGGTTTTTCACGCTTAACAGTTTCTCGTATGAGTCAACATTGGTGCACCACCCAAAGGACTTCCAGCCAAATTCACACAACTGTGGGAAGCATTGGAGTCAACATGGGCAAGCATCCGTATGGAACGCTTTGGAAACCTTTAGAGTCCATGCCCCAATGAATTGAGGCTGTTCTGGGGGCAAAAGGGGGTGCAAATCAATATTAGGAAGGTGTTCCTCATGTTTTGTACACTCAGTGTATGTAAAACATTATATTAATAGTGTCCATCTCTATGACAGAAAAACACACTACAAAGTAACTCACCATTCAGGGTGATAGTGACAGGATCACTGATGATTGATGATATGGATCTGGACTGGATCTCTCCCTGACACCAGTAGAGACCCTGGTCAGACTCAGCAGCTCTACTGATGGTGAGGGTGTCTCCTGTTATAGTGTGTCTGACAGACTGGGATACGACATTATAATTCCAGTCTTTGTACCACTTATAGTTCCAGATACTGTCAGACCCTACTGAACACATCAGAGTAACTGTCTCTCCAGGGAACACAGGGTTTGGCTTCACAGTCAGTGTAGCTTTGGGAAAGGCTGATGAAACAGAGATTAGACACATACATTGGCTATTTCAAATTACACTGATTACAGTGATACAAGCAATTGTAGGGAACTTACCAGTGACACTTATGGTGACATAATCACTGGGATGTGACCTCTGGGGATGATCTCTCCTCTTCCCTTTACATCTGTACTGACCAGTCTGAGTGATGGGGAATGTGATGCTTTTACTGGTCTGACTGGGTAGCTGTTGGTTGTCTCTGAACCAGAGGTACATCCAGTCTGTGTAGCCAGGTATGACACACTGCAGACTGACTGTCTCTCCAGAGTAGAGGAGACCCTGAGGAGAGACACTCACTGAGGCCTCAGGCAGAGCTGTAGAAAGACACATGAAGTTATTTGATTCATACATAGAGCAGATTCTATCATGATTAAATGTAGTTAGGGCACCAATCTTTCCAAAGTATGATCACCACACTTCTTTAATGAAATAAGTATTTGTTTTTCTATCAAAACTATGAATACTGACACACAGACCATGATTGACTTAATATAAATAGTGTCTGTATGACACTACTCACCATTGACAGTGATAGTGACAGGGTCACTGATGGATGAAGAAGTGGGTCTGGAGTCTCTCTCTCCCTGGCACCAGTAGGGACCCTCATTCACTGTTGATCCATTGATAGTGAGAGTGTGACTGACAGACTGGGATACTACATTATCATTCCTGTCTTTGTACCACTGATAGTTCCAGCTACTGTCAGACTCTACTGAACACGTCAGAGTAACTGTCTCCCCAGGGAACACAGGGTTTGGCTTCACAGTCAGTGTAGCTTTGGGCAGAGCTGAGGAAACACACAGCAGATGTTTTTACAACAACTAAACAGCATCCTTAAAATTGTGCCCAATGTCAAGTGGTTATAAGACCGGAGGCACATATGTGAATGAGAGATAAGATGACGTACGTGTCACTGTCAGTCTGACTGCATCACTCCATTTAGAATCCTGCTGCTGATGTGATCCCAGACAACTGTAGTCACCACTGTGGGAAAACTCAGCTGCACTGATAATACATTCATGTTCTTTCTGTGGACATTGATCTGTACTGGGTTTTAACCATCTGTACTCCCAGTCAGTGACTCCTCCCCCCTGTATGACACATCTGAGAGTGACAGACTCTCCACTGAATATCTGGGAGCTGTTGGGGTGTATGGTCAGAACAGCCTTTGCCACTCCTGCACAAAATCAAACCAGCATGATACACATGTTATTTCGAGACACTAAAAACTCAAAATATGTCCAGACAAAATCAACTTTAAAAATCACAAATAAAGAAATAGGATGAAGCATTAAGAGATGGAGGCTTGATGAAGTGAACAAATATCTACCATCATCATCTTCAGAGTGTCCAGAGTTGATGTGTGTATTCAGCACTACAACAAAGAAAGTCACATTGCACCAATGTTATCTCTAAATAAATAACATGCAATATTCATGTTACTGATCACCACATACTTTATACTTACTGGACTTCATTTTAAAGATGCAATCTGCATTTTCCACAGATTTTAGCCCTTTTAAATGAATAATAGCCATTCATTCTGAAAGAGTATAACTGTTAATTGCCTCATTAGGAAAAAACATGTGATTCCACATCAAATCAAATGTTTTGGAACACTACCCATATCAAATCAAATTGTATTTGTAACGAGCACCGAATACAAAAGGTGTTGTAGACCTTACAGTGAAATGCTTACTTACAAGCCCTTAACCAACAATGCAGTTCAAGAAACAGTTACAAATATTTACTCAATAAACTAAAGTAATAAATAGTCAAATTAAAAGAACAGGCACCACACTGCCAGGTCTCTGACCTCCTCCCTATACGCTTTGCCTATTTGATGGTTCGTCTGAGGGCATAGCGAGATTTCTTAAGTGTCCGGATTAGTCTACCGCTTCATGAAAGCGGCAGCTCTAGCCTTTAGCTCAGTGTGGATGTTCACTGTAAATCATGTCTTCAGGTTGGGATATGTACGTACTGTCACTGTGGGGACGACGTCGTCGATGCACTCATTGATGAAGATGGTGACTGAGGTGGTATACTCCTCAATGTCATTGGTCATCTGACCACGTCCGTATTGAGCAAGTCACTGGTACTTCCTGCTTTAGTTTTTGCATGTAAGCAGGAGTCGGGAGGATAGAATTATTGTCAGATTTGTCAAATGGAGGGTGAGGGATGGAGTAAAGGTGTTCTAGAGATTTTTTTCCCTCTTGTTGCACATTCAACATGCTGGTAGATATTTGGTAAAACTGATTTAAGTTTGCCTGCATTAAAGTCCCCGGCCACTAGGTGCACTGCTTCTGGATGCACATTGTCTAGTTTGCTTATGTCCTTATACTGCTCGTTGAGTACGGTCTTAGTGCCAGCATCGGTGGTGGCTACGAATGATATAGATGAGAATTATCTTGGTAGATAGTGTGGTCTACAGATTATCATGAGGTACTCTACCTCAGGTGAGCAAAACCCCGAGACTTCTTTAATATTAGAAATCGTGCACCAGCTGTAATTTACAAACGGACACACACCCCCGCCTCTCGTCCTACCAGACATAGCTTCTCTGTCCTGCCAATCCTCACATGGATTCCTCTTCTGCAGGTGGTTGAGAGCTGTGTACGTACAACTGACCCATTGCACTCAATTCCATCATTATGAAATACTTTGAGGGACTTGTCAAAGACTACATCACATCCTCCCTCCCCGACACACACGACCCTCTCCATTTCCCCTACTGCCCTGACAGATCCATGAATAACACAATCGCCATTTCACTGCAAGCAGCCCTCACACACCCGGACAAGAGGATTGCACATCTGAGGTTGCTGTTCATTGACTACAGCTCGGCCGTCAATACCATAGTGCCCTCTAAGCTCACCAGAAAACTCACAGCCCTGGGACTGAACTCTTCCTTATGCAACTGGGTCCTGGACTTCCTGACGGGTAGCCCTCAGGTGGTGAAGATACGCAACATTACCTCATCCAAACGGATTCTCAACACAGGGGCCCCACAAGGGTGCATCCTCAGTCATCTGCTGTACTCCCTGTATACCCACAACTGCATGGCCTCAAACAGTTCCAACTCCATCATCCAGTTCACTGGCGACACAACAGTAGTAGGCCTGATTACCAACAGCGGCGAGACACCATACATGGAGGAGGTAGGCACTCTGCAGGTGTAGTGCCAGGTAAACAACCACTCCCTCACCTTCAGCAAAATAAAGGAGCTGATTGTGGACCTCAGGAGGAACCAGGATGGACAAGCCCCCATCCTCATCAATGGGGTTGCTGTGGAGACGGTCAAAAACTTAAAGTTCCTTGGCGTACATATGTGAGAGGAGCTGAAATGGTCAAACCACACAGACACCGTGGTGAGAAGGGCTCGACAGCAACTCTTTAACCTCAGGAGGCTGATGAAATTCGGCATTTTCCCAAGGGGCCTCACAGTATTCTACAGGAACACCATCAAGAGCACACTGTCGGGCTGCATTACAGCCTAGTATGTCAACTGCATCACAGCCCAATACCGACAATTACCCTGCCCACACCTTAATGGACATTTGTATTTTTCATTGTCACAGTTGTAAATATGTATATATTATTTTTTATGTTTTTATTATTGTTTCATTTACACCTGAACTGTTGGATCTCAGAGTTTAAAGTATTTCACTGTACACTGCAATTACATCTGTGACCTTATGCATGTGGCTAAATAAACAACTAATCTAATCTAAATGCAACATGTCCTCACAAGCATTTCGCCGAACCCGCAATAACATCTGTTAAATATGTGTATGAGACCAATAAAATGTGATTTGATTGAAACTCACAATCTCTTGGTTCATGGCATTCCAATCTTCCACGGCACCGTTTGTGTGTCAATAACTAATTTCACCTATATTGCTAAACGTTGAACTTTACTGTAAATCTCAGCTTTGTTTAAAATACACTCAATAAAACCTATTATATTTATCATAGTTATTCAGGAGTAACATTAAAACAGAATAATATGCCCCACCAACATTAGACAACTATACAGAAAACCTTTAAATTACTGACTCCAGGAAATTAAATCAATGATGACAGAATAGTCAGATTAACTGAGAACTAAAATAGCAGTGCAGATGGCATTATTTTGCAAAGTGCGTAGATGTATACGAACAATTCATCTGTGGGGGACTTCTGAGAATGCGACTGTACAGACTTGTTAGTGCAGCAGAAAGATCAGCGTACCCCAAATGTAGAGGTTCTGAGTTTCAAATCCCAGGTGGGGTCATATTGAAGTGATCATGTCAAATGTAGAGCATGTCACTCACCTTAAAACTCATACACCATTTAATTACATCCCTTGCAAAAAAGACTCAGGTGAAATGTGCGCTTTCACATTAAAATTGCATTTTCACATGTGAAATAGCTGTTTTCACATGTTGCGCTGACATTTTCAAACGTGACAACAAGAGACGTGAGGTAAATCTTGAAACCATATGTTCACATGTATTAAATTCATATTAACACCACCTTTTCATGAGAGAATAATTACATTTCCACCTCACATGTGAATTGCAACAATTTCACGTGTGAAAAACTTTCACATGGGAAAACCTAACTCTGTAGAATTGTATTTTCACATGAAAAAATGGTAAATTAGAACATTTTAATTTGCTGTTTTAGTTGTGAAAATGTTATCACGTTTAGTTTCATGGTATCACATTGAAATTCTGTAACCCCATGTCTCATTTATTTCACAAGATCGTGTTTTCATGTGCTAAAATATTTGTAGTTTAATGACGTGTAGTTTGTTATCACATGTCACTTTACATGTTGTCACTTTACATGTTGTCACCTACAGTACCAGCAGCATACCACCCTTCATCCCACTGCTGGCTTGCTTCTGAAGCTAAGCAGGGTCGGGCCTGGTCTGTCTCTGGATGGGAGACTGCTGGAAGTGGTGTTGGAGGGTCAGTAGGGGCCATTCTTTCCTCTGGTCTAGGGAGATCCCAGGGCAGTCTAGGTGACATTACCCTGCTTTGGTTGCTGTCTTTTTGATAGGAAGTTAAATGGTTGTCCTGACTCTCTGTGGTTATTAAAAATCCCATGTCACTTATTGCAAGACTAGGGATGTTAACCCTGGTGTCATGGCAACATTCCCAACCTGGCCCCCTTCCATCATAGCCACCTAATCATCCCCCTTATTACTAGTTGGCATAATACAGTGTCTTCAGAAATTATTCACACCCCTTGACTTTTCCACATGTTGTTGTGTTACAGCCTGAATTTCAAATGGGTTAGATTGAGATGCTTTGTCACTGGCCTACACACAATACCCCATAGTTATCTACAAACGAAAAGCAGACATTTCAGTATTCAATAAGTATTCAACCCCTTTGTTATGACAAGCCTACATAAGTTCAGAAGTGAAATGTGTTTAACAAGTCACATAATACATTTCATGGACTCACTCTGTGTGCAATGATAGTGTTTAATATGATTTTAGAATGACTACCTCATCTCTGTACCACACACAGACTATTAGTTCTAAGGCCCCTCAGTTGTGAAGTGAATTTCAAACACAGATTCAACCACAAGACCAGGTTTTCCAATATCTCTTAAAGATGGGCACCTATTGGTAGATTGGACAATTTTTTAAAAGGCAGACTTGAATATCCATTTGAACATGGTGAAATTGGTAATTACACTTTGGATAGTGTATCAATACACCCAGTCACTAGAAAGAAACAGGTGTCCTTCCTCACTAACTTGCCATAGAGGAAGGAAACTACTCAGGGATTTCACAATGAGGCCAATGGTGACTTTTTAAAATTAAAGTTAAATGGATGTGATAGGAGAAAACTGAGGATCGATCAACAACATTGTAGTTACTCCACAATACTAACCTAATTGACAGAGTGAAAAGAAGGAAGCCTGTACAGAATACAAATATTCCACAACATGCATCCTGTTTGCAACAACATACTAAAGTAATTCCGCAAAACAATGTGGCAAAGCAATAGTGTTTTTTTTGTGCAAAGAATACAAAACAAGAAACGTGAAAACCCGAAAACAGTCCCGTTGTTGCACAAACACTAACACAGGAGACACCCACCCACAAAATACCCAAAGATTATGACTGCCTAAATATGGTTCCCAATCAGAAACAACAATAAACACCTGCCTCTGATTGAGAACCACTCTAGGCAACCATAGACTTACCTAGACAACTACACTGAACACAACCCCATAAATCTAATAAACCCCTAGACAAGACAATATACAATAAATCACCCATGTCACACCCTGGCCTAAAACACAGAAAACTAAGGCCAGGGCGTGACAATACATTAATAATGAGTACCCCTCTTCATATTTTCAAGTGGGGACTGCATCATGTTATGGGTATGCTTGCAATCGAGGACTGGGGAATTTTTCAGGATAAAAAATAGAGTTAAGCACAGGCAATATCCTAGAGAAAAACTGGTTGTCTGCTTTCCACCAGACCCAGGACATGAATTCACCTTTCAGCAGGACAGTAACCTAAAACACAAGGCCAAATCTACATTGGAGTTGCTTACCATGAGGATAGTCAATGTTCTTGAGTGGCTGAGATAGTTTTCACTTTACTTGAAAATCTATGGCAAGACCTGAAAATGGTTGTCTAGCAATGATCAACAACCAATTTGACAGAGCTTGAATCATTTTAAAAAGAGTAATCGCCAAATACTGCACAGTCCATGTGTAGAAAGCTCTTAGACTTACCCAGAAAAACTCACAACTGTAATCGCTATCAAAGTTGATTCTATAAAGTAATGACTCAGGGGTGTGAATAATTATGTAAGATATTCTGTATTTCATTTTCAATAGATTTTCAAACATTTCTAAAAACATGTTTTCACTTTGTCATTTTGGGTATTGTGTGTAGATGGGTGAGAAAAGTAAACAATTTAATACATTTTGAATTCAGGCTGTAACACAACAAAATGTGAAATTAGTCAAGGGGTATGAATACTTTCTGAAGGCACTGTATCACTCCTCACCTCTCCACCTAATAGCTGATGTGTGGTGAGAGTTCTGACACACAACTGGTCGCCTTGCACTTAAAAAGCGCTATATAAATTCAAAATATAACACAGAATATACTGTTATTTTATGACAATGTTTGTTAACAATATCAGTGTAAACAAATATTGTACATGAATTAATTCCCCTAGCAACATTCCTCAGCTGTATACCACAGCAAGTGACAGGGTGGCCGTTTTGTGGTAGTTTCAATTACGGACTGCAGCTTTAAAAGGCCAGAGACTTATGTCCAGCAATATAATTTTGGTATAATTTACTAATAAGCATTTGCACCGTTTTATCAATAAGGAATAAAACCAAAAAGCTAAAAACATAAAACTGTCTACATTTACATAATTGTCTTATTCCTTTTTTCCATCAAAGGTTTAGTAAATCAGGTAATTAGTGTTCATACACAAACACACTCACTCAGTACTTACAGAGTAACACACAGAGCAAGGTGGGCTCCATTCTGTCCTGCTGGAACTCTGAACTACAGTTCTTCTGACGAACCCCTCTACTTCTTATACGATGACAGACGGATTAGTTCACGCCTCTTTACCATCACACAGAGAAATAGAGAGAATCATTCTACAGAAATGTACAAAGACTGAGAGAAAAAAAGAGTAATGGTTAAAGCCGTGTTTATTTTTTGACAAACTTCTGCTTATGGTTAGCTCCATTGCCTCACTGGTTCCTTCCTCATTATTGGAAGAAAGGAGGATGGAACGAGAATAGAGACCTGAGATGAGTTGAGAGCTTGTGGTTTGATATAAGAATGTGGAGACGTTTGTTACATTTGCATAGATAGATAGATAGCTAGATAGTTAGATAGATCTACCAGTTGCAGCCACCTCTCCCTTCTCACACACACACACACACACACACACACACACACACACACACACACACACACACACACACACACACACACACACACACACACACACACACACACACACACACACACACACACACACACACAGCTGTTTAGTAGTAACATGTTTTAATTTGTTTGTTTATGTGATCAGTCTAGTTGATCATGAATTGTGCATGTGTGTGTGTGTATGGTTTGTGTGTTTGTGTGTATGTGTGTATGTGTGTGTGTGTGTGTGTGTGTGGTTTGTGTGTGTGTGTGTGGTCTGTGTGTATGTGGGTGTGTGATGTGTATATGTGGTCTGTGTGTATGTGGGTGTGTGATGTGTATATGTGGTTTGTGTGTGTGTGTGGTCTGTGTGTATGTGGGTGTGTGATGTGTATATGTGGTCTGTGTGTATGTGGGTGTGTGATGTGATGTGTATATGTGGTTTGTGTGTATGTGGGTGTGTGATGTGTATGTGTGGTCTGTGTGTAGGTGGGTGTGTGATGTGTATATGTGGTCTGTGTGTATGTGGGTGTGTGATGTGTATATGTGGTTTGTGTGTATGTGGGTGTGTGTGTGGTTTGTGTGTGTGTGGTCTGTGTGTATGTGGGTGTGTGATGTGTATATGTGGTCTGTGTGTATGTGGGTGTGTGATGTGTATATGTGGTTTGTGTGTATGTGGGTGTGTGTGTGGTTTGTGTGTGTGTGTGGTGTGTGTGTATGTGGGTGTGTGATGTGTATATGTGGTCTGTGTGTATGTGGGTGTGTGATGTGTATATGTGGTTTGTATGTATGTGGGTGTGTGTGTGGTTTGTGTGTGTGTGTGGTCTGTGTGTATGTGGGTGTGTGATGTGTGTATGTGGTGTATGTGTGGTCTGTGTGTATGTGGGTGTGTGTGTGGTTTGTGTGTGTGTGGTCTGTGTGTATGTGGGTGTGTGATGTGTATATGTGGTTTGTGTGTATGTGGGTGTGTGTGTGGTTTGTGTGTGTGTGTGGTCTGTGTGTATGTGGGTGTGTGATGTGTGTTTGTGGTCTGTGTGTATGTGGGTGTGTGATGTGTATGTGTGGTCTGTGTGTATGTGGGTGTGTGTGTGGTTTGTGTGTGTGTGTGGTCTGTGTGTATGTGGGTGTGTGATGTGTATATGTGGTTTGTGTGTACTGTATGTGCGTGTGTACATCAGAGAAGGAGCTGTGGGGAGTTGTTTCAAAGCTGTGACTAGGTTTCCAGGATAAAGTGTTAAGTTGAATTTTCATTCCTTTGGTATAGCCAGGTAAACATCTGGGGTTTCTTATCGCCCCCTTCGGGGACAGGCCTGTAACTACACATTCTAGTGGATCACAATATTGACACTAATATGGTCGTTGGTCACAAAGCAACAGCATAAGCCGTCAGTCTACTGGGTCTGCCATCTTATCCCTTCCTCTCTCTATCTAATCATAATAGTACAGACATGGAACACTTCTGTATGGGTTCATATCAGTAGAAGTCAATCTGAATGTGGTTTACAACACAACTTCTCCATTTTAAGTTCCATGGTGGAACACTCATCTGGCGCTGGTACTGGTACTCCCTGTATATAGCCTCACATTGATCTGCTACTGGTTCTCCCTGTATATATCTCCACATTGATCTGGTACTGGTACTCCCTGTATATAGTCTCACATTGATCTGCTACTGGTTCTCCCTGTATATATCTCCACATTGATCTGGTACTGGTACTCCCTGTATATAGCCTCACATTGATCTTGTACTGGTACTCCCTGTATATAGCCTCACATTGATCTGGTACTGGATCTCCCTGTATATAGCCTCACATTGATCTGGTACTGGTTCTCCCTGTATATAGCCTCACATTGATCTGGTACTGGATCTCCCTGTATATAGCCTCACATTGATCTGGTACTGGTTCTCCCTGTATATAGCCTCACATTGCTCTGGTACTGGTTCTCCCTGTATATTGCTCCATTCTTGTGTATTTTATTTTTTTCCTCTTGTGTTACTATTTTAAACTCTACATTTTGACTCCAATGATGTTGACCAATCAGATCATCTCTTTTGCTGATAATTAGGCAACAATTCAGAATTTGACTGCCTGTGTAAAAGCAGCCAGTCTGAGGAATATGTGAACCCTGGGCTCATTTATTCACATTTTGTCTCTAAGGCTGTGTTTACACAGGCAGCCCAATTCTGATCTTTTGCCCAATTATTGTCAAAAGATCTGATCTGATTGTGCAAAAGAGCAATAATTGGTCAATAGATCAGAATTAGGCTGACTGTCTAAACACAGTATGTCATTGTTTCTCATTCCAGAGATCTCCTTTCTCTTTCTGGTTATCTCTCCCTTAGTCCATAACACTTGGAATCTCTTAAGGGGCACACACATATTTAACAAGAACATCAAATCAAAATCAAAATCAAATCAAATTTATTTGTCACATACACATGGTAAGCAGATGTTAATGCAAGTGTAGCGAAATGCTTGTGCTTCTAGTTCTGACATTGCAGTAATAACCAACGAGTAATCTAACCTAACAATACCACAACTACTACCTTATACACACAAGTGTAAAGGGATAAAGAATATGTACATAAAGATATATGAATGAGTGATGGTACAGAAAAGCATAGGCAAGATGCAGCAGATGGTATCGAGTAAAGTATATACATATTAGATGAGTAATGTAGGGTATGTAAACAAAGTGGCATAGTTTAAAATGTCTAGTGATACATGTATTACATAAAGATGCAGTAGATGATATAGAGTACAGTATATGCATATACATATGAGATGAGTAATGTAGGTTATGTAAACATTATATTAAGTAGCATTGTTTAAAGTGGCTAGTGATATATTTTACATCAATTTCCATCAATTCCCATTATTAAAGTGGCTGGAGTTGAGTCAGTGTGTTGGCAGCAGCCACTCAATGTTAGTGGTAGCTGTTTAACAGTCTGAAGGCCTTGAGATAGAAGCTGTTTTTCAGTCTCTCAGTCCCTGCTTTGATGCACCTGTACTGACCTCGCCTTCTGGATGATAGCGGGGTGAACAGGCAGTGGCTCGGGTGGTTGTTGTCCTTGATGATCTTTATGGCCTTCCTGTAACATCGAGTGGTTTGCCCCCGGTGATGCGTTGTGCAGACCTCACTACCCTCTGGAGAGCCTTACGCTTGTGGGCGGAGCAGTTGCCGTACCAGGCGGCGATACAGCCCGACAGGATGCTCTCGATTGTGCATCTGTAGAAGTTTGTGGGTGCTTTTGGTGACAAGCCGAATTTCTTCAGCCTCCTGAGGTTGAAGAGGCGCTGCTGTGCCTTCTTCACGATGCTGTCTGTGTGGGTGGACCAATTCAGTTTGTCTGTGATGTGTACGCCGAGGAACTCAAAACTTACTACCCTCTCCCCTACTGTCCCATCAATGTGGATAGGGGGGTGCTCCCTCTGCTGTTTCCTGAAGTCCACAATCATCTCCTTAGTTTTGTTGACGTTGAGTGTGAGGTTATTTTCCTGACACGACACTCCGAGGGTCCTCACCTCCTCCCTGTAGGCCGTCTCGTCATTGTTGGTAATCAAGCCTACCACTGTAGTGTCGTCCGCAAACTTGATGATTGAGTTGGAGGCGTGCGTGGCCACGCAGTCGTGGGTGGACAGGGAGTATAGGAGAGGGCTCCGAACGCACCCTTGTGGGGCCCCAGTGTTGAGGATCAGCGGGGTGGAGATGTTGTTACCTACCCTCACCACCTGGGGGCGGCCAGTCAGGAAGTCCAGTACCCAGTTGCACAGGGCGGGGTCGAGACCCATGGTCTCGAGCTTGATGACGGGTTTGGGGGTACTATTGTGTTAAATGTTGAGCTGTAGTCGATGAACAACATTCTCACATAGGTATTCCTCTTGTCCAGATGGGTTAGGGCAGTGTGCAGTGTGGTTGAGATTGCATCTTCTGTGATGGTAAGCAAATTGGAGTGGGTCTAGGGTGTCAGGTAGGGTGGAGGTGATATGGTCCTTGACAAGTCTCTCAAAGCACTTCATGATGACAGAAGTGAGTGCAATGGGGCGGTAGTCATTTAGCTCAGTTACCTTGGCTTTCTTGGGAAAAGGAACAATGGTGTCAGGACCCGGTTACGAACCTGGGTCTCCGGAGTGAGAAACAGTCACTTAACCAACTGAGCCACGAATAGTCAGCAGAACCCAGAAGATGAGGCAGACACAGCAGTACTTAAGACGGTGTATTTAATAAAGTAAAAAGGAGAAGTCCTTCAATACAAAATGGCAAATCCAAAAGGTGGTAGGTATAGCACAAAAAAGCCTCAAGAGATACTCAAAAAACAAAAACAGAATTCCACAAGAGCGTCCACCGGAATAGACAAGAATACACAGAACACTAGGGCTGGGTGCTAACATACAAACACAGAGCACAGAACTGAGGGAAACTAAGGGTTTAAATACAATCAGGGTAAACGAGGCACAGGTGCAAATAATAATGGGAATCAAGGGAAAAAACATAAGGACAAAAAGCACAATGGGGGCATCTAGTGACCAAAACCCGGAACAACCCTGGCCAAATCCTGACAGAATCCCCCCCCTAGGAACGGCTCCTGACGTTCCTACCAGCTCTCTCAGGGTGGAGGGCCCTGAACTGACGAATGAGGTCAGGGTCCAGGATGTCTTTGGCAGGAACCCAGGAGTGCTCCTCGGGACCGTAGCCTTCCCAGTCCACCAGATACTGCCAGGACCGCTGCACCCGGCGGGAATCCAGTATCCGATGGACGGTATAAGCCGGCTGGCCTCCAATGACACGAGGCGGAGGGGGAGGTCTGTCTGCCGGGACAAGGGGAGAAAAAACAACAGGTTTTAACAATGAAATGTGAAATGTGGGATTAATCTTAAGGGATCTGGGTAAGTGTAGGCGATAAGAAACTGGGTTAACTCTCCTGGCAACCTTGAAGGGACCGATGTATTTCTGGGACAGCTTGCGAGACTCCACCCGTAGTGGTAAGTCTCTTGTGGAGAGCCAGACTCTCTGGCCGGGGCGCAGGGTAGGCCCGGGACGGCGACGTCTGTTGGCTTGTTGTTGGTACCTCTGTGAGGAACGCATAAGATTAAGACGGGTCTTCCTCCACATAAGCCGACAGCGTCTGACGAACTTCAAGGCTGAAGGCACTCTGACTTCTGCCTCCTGGTCCGGGAACAATGGAGGAGCATAGCCAAACTGACACTCGTGCGGGGACGACATACCAGTGGAGGAGGAGCGCAAGGTGTTGTGCGCGTATTCGGCCCAAACAATAAAGGATGACCATGTGGACGGGTTGTCACGAGTCATACATCGGAGGGTGGTTTCCAGCTCTTGATTCATCCTCTCTGTTTGGCCGTTGGACTCCGGATGGTACCCTGAAGATAGACTGGCAGAAGCCCCCATGAGTTGGCAGAAGGCCTTCCAAAACCTTGAGGCGAACTGGGGACCTCTATCAGAAACCATATCTTGAGGAATGCCGAAGACTCGGAACACATGATTAATTACCAACTCAGCCGTTTCCTTGGCAGAAGGTAACTTAGTCAGAGGGACGAACCTGGCCACCTTTGAAAACCTGTCGATTATGACTAGGATAGTAGTATTGCCATGGGATGGAGGAAGTCCAGTAATAAAGTCCAATGAGATATGGGACCAGGGTCTGTGGGGGACAGGTAAAGGGTGAAGGAGTCCTTGAGGGCGGAGGTGAGAAGATTTGCCCTGGCAGCACACGGGACAGGCATTGACGAAAGTGGCAACGTCTTCTCTTATGGTA
The DNA here is from genome assembly GCF_036934945.1 of Oncorhynchus masou masou. Taxonomy (NCBI): domain Eukaryota; kingdom Metazoa; phylum Chordata; class Actinopteri; order Salmoniformes; family Salmonidae; genus Oncorhynchus; species Oncorhynchus masou. The sequence continues at coordinate 16,605,057 of NC_088234.1, read as the reverse complement.
GGCCACCAGAACTTACGCTGGATGAACTCCAAGGTGCGACCTACGCCCGGATGACAGGTGAGGCGAGAGGAGTGCCCCCACAGAAGGACCTGAGTCCTCACTGCCTTGGGGACAAACAACCGATTGGCAGGACCTCCTTTCGGGTCCGGTTCGCTAGCTTGAGCACGTCTCACGGTATCCTCAACTTGCCACGAGATCGGAGCCACAATCTTAGCAGCAGGAAGGACAGGCATGTCCGTGTCATCTCGAATGGCAGGAGCGTAGACTCGGGACAGGGCATCCGGTTTGAGATTCTTCGACCCGGGCCGATAGGTGAGGATAAACTGGAATCGATTGAAGAAAAGAGACCATCTAGCTTGTCTAGAGTTCAACCGCTTCGCCTGCTGGATATACTTCAGATTTTTGTGGTCCGTAAGCACTTGAAACGGGTGAGAAGCCCCCTCGAGCCAGTGTCTCCATTCCTTCAATGCCATCTTAACCGCTAGGAGTTCACGATCCCCCACATCGTAGTTCCTCTCAGTCGGGGTAAGCCGGTGTGAGAAGAAAGCCACGGATGAAGCTTCTTGTCTTCACCCCTCTGAGACAGGACAGCTCCAACACCAACCTCTGATGCGTCTACCTCCACCACAAATGGTTCATCCGTAGTCGGTAGTATCAGGATGGGAGCAGAGAGAACGCGCTGCTTGAGTCCTTGGAAGGCCGTCTCAGCTTCTCTTCCCCACAAAAACCTTGCATTGCCACCCTTGGTTAAAGCTGAGAGAGGGGCTGCCACCAAGCTGAAGTTCTTGATGAACTTGCGGTAAAAGTTTGAAGCCCAGGAAACGCTGAACTTCCTTAACGGATTTGGGGGTGGGCCAATCCGCTACCGCCCCTACCTTCCTGGGGTCCATTTGGACTCGACCGGGTTCCACTACAAATCCCAGGAATTGTACTCGGGATGAATGGAATTCACATTTTTCCGGCTTAACGTACAGATGGCTGTCTAGGAGGCGTTTGAGTACTTGTCTGACATGCCTAGTGTGTTCTTGAAGGGAGCTCGAAAAGATGAGGATGTCATCCAGGTAAACGAACACAAATATGTTAAGCATATCCCTAAGCACATCGTTTATGAGCGCTTGGAACACCACTGGGGCGTTGGTCAGGCCGAAGGGCATCACCAAGTATTCATAGTGACCAGTAGGCGTGTTGAAAGCGGTCTTCCACTCGTCACCAGGTCTGATCCGCACAAGATGGTATGCGTTCCGCAGGTCAAGCTTAGTGAAAACAACTGCTTCCTGGAGCAGCTCGAAGGCTGTGGCCATAAGGGGTAGCGGGTAACGGTTACGGACGGTTATGGCATTGAGTCCCCGGTAGTCGATGCAAGGACGTAATCCACCGTCTTTCTTGGCCACAAAGAAAAACCCTGCTCCCGCCGGGGAGGTGGATGGACGCATGAGGCCTGCTTCCAGAGCGTCCTTGATGTAGGTATCCATAGCAGCTCGTTCGGGTGGAGATAGGGAAAAGATCCGACCCCTGGGGGGCAAGTGCCCGGAAACAGGTCGATGGGGCAATCGTAAGGTCTATGGGGTGGTAGCATGGTGGCCCTCTGTTTGCTAAACACCAGTTTGAGGTCATGGTAACACTCGGGAACTCGGGTCAGGTCGATGGATTCTAAAGACTCGGGAGTAGAACTCGGAGAATTCTTGAAAATACAAGTAGCTTGGCACGTAGGACCCCACTGCTTGATAGTGCCCATAGACCAGTCGATGTGAGGGTTATGGCTGTGAAGCCAGGGGTATCCAAGGACGAGAGGGAACTCGGAACAGGAGATCAAATGAAAGTTCATCAATTCCTGGTGTTGTGAAACTGAAAGTCGCAAGGAGGTAGTGACATGAGTGACAAGTCCAGATCCCAAAGGGCTTCCATCCAATGTAGTAACCCTCATGGGGTCACTTAGAGGTTCAGAGGGAACGCCATTCTCCTTCGCCCAGACACCATCCATGAAGTTACCTGCGGCTCCAGAGTCTACCAAGGCTTGAAGGTGAAGCTTGTGGTTGTCCCAGGAGAGGGTCACTGGAATGAGCAGACGGGAGTTGGACGGATGGGAGGAGGTTATGTTTCCCGTTACAGTTCCCCCCGGTCTGTACGGGACAGAGCGTTTCCCTGGAGCCCGGGACACGTGGAACGGAAATGGCCCGGTTTGCCGCAATATAGACAGCGTCGCTCCCTCATCCGGCGGTCTCTCTCAGCCTGGGAGATGCGTCCAATCTGCATGGGTTCCGGTGGAGCCAGCGAGGATAAAGGTGGGGACTCGGAGCTGGGACTGATAGGGGCTAGATGTCTACGGTTGAGTTCTTTCTCTCTCAGACGCTGGTCAATGCGTGAGGCCAACTTGATCAGGGACTCGAGATTGTCCGGTGGTTCCCGAGTGGCCAGTTCATCTTGGATAGTGTCGGAAAGGCCTTTCAGAAAGCACACCGTGAGCGCCTCGTTGTTCCAACCACTCGCTGCTGCCACCGTGCGGAACTGGATGGCATAGTCCGTCACGCTGCGCAAACCTTGGTGGAGAGTCAGGAGCTGTTTGGCTGAGTCAGAACCACTGCTTGGGCCTTGAAACACTCGTTTGAATTCCTCAGCAAAAGCAGAGTAGCTGGCACAGCAGGAACTATGGGCATCCCACACAGCAGTAGCCCAGGCCAGGGCTTTTTCTGACAGCAGGGTGATGATATAAGCGATCTTAGACCGGTCGGTGGGAAACGACGAGGGTTGTAGCTCAAAGGAGAGAGAACATTGGGTGAGAAACCCTTTACAAGCACTTGGATCACCTGAGAACCGTTGGGGAGGTGGAAGACGATGTTCAGCCAGGGGGTTAACTGCCATGGGTACGTGAATCTGAGGTACTGGGACGGGAACTGTTGCCGGGGTAAGACGATCAGATATTTGCTTAATGGAAGTCAGCATCTCCGACAGAAGATGAGAATGTCTAGCCATTAAGGCCTCTTGCTGAACCAGGGCGGCTTCGTGGCGTTGGACAGTTTCCTGGTGGTGGGACAGCATGGCAAAAAGGTCCTGGGAACTGGCTGCCTCTGGGTTCATTTTTGGCTCTGTGTTTCTGTCAGGACCCGGTTACGAACCTGGGTCTCCGGAGTGAGAAACAGTCACTTAACCAAATGAGCCACGAATAGTCAGCAGAACCCAGAAGATGAGGCAGACACAGCAGTACTTAAGACTGTGTATTTAATAAAGTAAAAAGGAGAAGTCCTTCAATACAAAATGGCAAATCCAAAAGGTGGTAGGTATAGCACAAAAAAGCCTCAAGAGATACTCAAAAAACAAAAACAGAATTCCACAAGAGCGTCCACCGGAATCGACAAGAATACACAGAACACTAGGGCTGGGTGCTAACATACAAACACAGAGCACAGAACTGAGGGAAACTAAGGGTTTAAATACAATCAGGGGAAACGAGGCACAGGTGCAAATAATAATGGGAATCAAGGGAAAAAACATAAGGTCAAAAAGCACAATGGGGGCATCTAGTGACCAAAACCCGGAACAACCCTGGCCAAATCCTGACAAATGGTGGCCCTCTTGAAGCATGTGGGAACAGCAGACTGGGATAAGGATTGATTGAATATGTCCGTAAATACACCAGACAGCTGGTCTGCGCATGCTCTGAGGACATGGCTGGGGATGCCGTCTGGGCCTGCAGCCTTGCGAGGGTTAACACGTTTAAATGTTTTACTCACGCCGGCTGCAATGAAGGAGAGTCCGCATGTTTTGGTTGCGGTCTGTATCAGTGGCACTGTATTGTCCTCAAAATGGGCAAAAAAGTTACTTAGTCTGCCTGGGAGCAAGACATCCTGGTCTGAGCCTACTTTGTCTCTATACTGAAGCTTAGCTTGTTTGATTGCCTTGCGGAGGGAATAGCTACACTGTTTGTATTCGGTCATGTTTCCGGTCCCTTTGCCCTGGTTAAAAGCAGTGGTTCGTGCTTTCAGCTTCACGGAATGCTGCCATCAATCCACGGTTTCTGGTTTGGGATGTTTTAATTGTTGCTATGGGAATGACATCTTCAATGCACTTTCTAATGAACTCACTCACCGAATCAGCGTATTTGTCAATGTTGTTGTTGGACACAGTGTGGAACATAACCCAGTCCACGTGATGGAAGCAGTCTTGGATCGTGGAATCAGATTGGTCGGACCAGCGTTGAACATACCTGAGCTGTCTGTAGGCAGGGAGCAACAAAATGGAGTTCTGGTCAGCATTTCCGAAAGGAGGGCGGGGGAGGGCCTTATATGCGTCGCGGAAGTTAGAATAGCAATGATCCAAGGTTTTACCAGCCCTGGTTGGGCAATCGATATGCTGATACAATTTAGGGAGTCTTGTTTTCAGATTAGCCTTGTTAAAATCCCCAGCTACAATGAATGCATCCTCAGGATATGTGGTTTCCAGTTTGCATAGAGTCAAATAAAGTTCGTTCAAGACCATCGATGTGTCTGCTTGGGGGGGAATATATACGGCTGTGATTATAATCGAAGAGAATTCCCTTGGTAGATAATGCGGTCGACATTTGATTGTGAGGAATTCTAAATCAGGTGAAGAGAAGGACTTGAGTTCCTGTATGTTGTTGTGACCACAACAAGTCTCGTTAACCAGAAGGCATACACACCCGCCCCTCTTCTTACCAGAAATATGTTTGTTTCTGTCGGCGTGATGCGTGAAGAAACCAGCTGGCTGCACTGACTCCGCTAGTGTCTCTCGAGTGAGCCATGTTTCCGTGAAGCAAAGAACGTTACTGTCACGCCCTGGTCTATATTTATTATGTTATATTCATTTATTGAGTCAGGCCAGGGTGTGACATGGGTTTATTTGTAGTGTGTTTCGTCTTGGGGTTGTGTGGGGTGTATAGATTAGTCTATGGCTGCCTGAGGCGGTTCTCAATCAGAGTCAGGTGATTATCGTTGTCTCTGATTGGGAACCATATTTTGGTAGCCTGGGTTTCACTGTGTGTTTGTGGGTGATTGTTCCTGTCTCTGTGTTTGTCGCACCAGTCAGGGCTGTTTCAGTTTTCGACGTTTGCTGTTTTGTATTGTTCATGTTTCGTCATAATTAAAGATGTATCGAACGAACCACGTTGCATTTTGGTCCGATCCTTATTCCACCTCTTCGTCAGAGAAGGAGGTAGAAGAAAGCCGTTACAGAATCACCCACCACAAACGGACCAAGCAACGTGTCAACGGGCAGGAGCCACAGGAGAAGCAACAAAGACAGCAACAGCGATCACAGGACTTCTGGACTTGGGAGGAGAAATTGTTCGGAGAAGGACCCTGAAGAATATCGCCGCCCCAAAGAAGAACTGGAGGCGGAGAGAGCTGAGAGGCGCCGGTATGAGGAGGCAGCGCAGCGACGCGGATGGAAGCCCGAGAGTCAGCCCCAAAAATTTCTTGGGGGGGGGGGGGCTCAGGGAGAGTGTGGCAGAGTCAGGAGTCAGACCTGAGCTCACTCTCCCTGTTTATCGTGAGGAGCCAAGGAGGAGACCAGAACCTGTGTTGGAGGTGAGCGAAGCAGAGACTGTGAAGGAGTTAATGGGGAAATTGGAGGAGAGAGAAATGAGGGAGTTGCTGTGTTGGTGCTTTTTGCATGGAATTCGCCCGACGGAACGTGTCAGGGATTTAATGGCACCTGGGTCAGCGCTCCATACTCGTCCTGAGGTGCGTGTTAGTCGGCTGGTGAAGTTGGTGCCAGCCTCACGCACCAGGCCTCCTGTGCACATCCCTAGCCTTGCACGTCCTGTGCCAACACTGCTCTCAAGATCTCCAGTGCGCCTTCACGGTCTAGCCCATCCTGTGCCACCTCCACACACCATCCCTCCGGTGGCAGCTCCCCGCACCAGGCTTCCTGTGCGTGTCCTCGGCCCAGTACCACCAGTGCCAGCACCACGCATCAGGCCTACAGTGCGCCTCGCCCCTCCTGCGCTGCCGGAGCCTCCCGCCTGTTCAGCGCTGTCGAAGCCTTCCTCCTCTACAGCGCTGCTGGAGTCTCCCGCCTGTTTAGCGCTGGAAATGGAAATTTCTAGGAGCAACAGCGGCTCAGCAGCGAAGTGGTAGGTCACACAAACTCAAAGAACGGAACCACAGAGTGCTGAAGTGTGTAGCGGTCCGGACAAATCTGAGTTTGGTGGATGCCAGGAGAGCACTACCTGCCCCAATTTTACAGTGCCAACTGTCAAATCTGGAGGAGTTTATCATGGTTCGGGCTAGGCCCCTTAGTTCCAGTGAAGGGAAATCTTAAAGCTACAGAATACAATGACATTCTAAACTATTTTGTGCTTCCAACTTTGTGGCTACAGTTTGGGGCTCGTTCCTGTTTCAGCATGTCAATGCCCCCATGCACAAAGTGATGTCCGTACAGAAATGGTTTGTCGAGATCGGTGTGGAAGAACTTGACGGGCCTGCTCAGAGCCTTGACCTCAACCCCATCGAACACCTTTGGGATGAATAGGAATGTCGACTGCGAGCCAGGCCTAATCGCCCAACATCAGTGCCTGATCTCAATAAGGCTCTTGTGGCTTAATGGAAGTAAGTCGTCCCCACAGCAATGTTCCAACATCTGGTGGAAACCCTTTCAAGATGAGTGGAGGCTGTTATAGAGGCAAAGGTGGGACCAACTCCATATTAATGCCCATGATTTTGGAATGAGATGTTTGACGAACAGTTGTCCACTTACTCTTAGTCATTTAGTGTAATTTATTGTTACATGACTCTCAGATATAAGTGCAGACTTCACGTTAGGATACATCTTTCTTTCAGTATCTCTGTGTTTTGCATGTCGGTCTCAATTGGTTGACTTGAGTGGAAAACATACAGGGCTCTCACTCTTCAAGTTAAAAATATACTTCATTTAGAATAGTATAAAAAAAATTATGTTCAGCCATCAAGGCTTTCATCAGGATGAGAACCGTTGTGTTGTTTTCTCCATAGGAATTTCTAAAACAGAGAGTTGTAACACTGGGAATTTATCCTTATGAACACAGCCCCTGGATTGGACTGACAGATGAGAAGCAAGAGAAATTTTGGGTCTGGATGGACAATACAACTCTTAATGAGAACATCAAGTCAGGATGTTTTTAAGGCATACATTCACACACACACACACACACACACACACACACACACACACACACACACACACACACACACACACACACACACACACACACACACACACACACACACACAGCTAATCAACATTTTGCTGGAGAACAATAATAATACGTTTTTATATATAAATAGATTTGTATAATGATAGATGGATAGGGGATATACAGAGAAGGTAGAAGTTAATAAATTAGACTGACATATGTCCTCCATGCGTTGGGATTTGGTCTCTGCACAATCCATTACCACTGGAGACGGTGATGTTGACCTCAGAGACTGACAGAGAATCCTGGTACAGTGGCCACTGACCTCCATCACAGACAGAAAACATCCAGCCTGAACAATTCACTGTGATGTTACAAAGTCCTGTACTTGAGTTGTAGTATGTCACCTGCATTGCTGGAATGGGAACAGCTTCTACAACAACCAACACAGTTCAGAAAGATACATTTTACATGTATGACTGGTGAAGACACTTTAAAGGAGATTAGCTTTTTGAAACAAAGCAGAAACACATAGCCGACTACCAAAACACAACAAATCACGAAACTCACCCAACACCTTAAGTTTGTATGAAGACGTTGAATCTGTCCAATCTATTTTCTTTGCAATGTAAAATTCCACTGTCTGTGTTCGTCAGAATCTTAATGCACAGAGTGTGGTTCACTGGATTATGTATGTACTTGTATTTAGGAGAGATCTCTTTATCATCAACTATTACAGTACTATTGACCTTCCAGCTAAATCCTTTAATTTCCTCAGGTGGTTTTGCAACAGCCAGACACACCGAACCTCCCTTCAAGCCATACTGGTCCTTTGGAGGGACATCAGCCCAGGTCCCTAAAGAGAGAGGAAGAGGTTCACTGGGCTCTGAGTTTGCACCTGTATTTTCAGATAGGGATCATCTTAATAAGTGTTAATCTAGAAATACATGTTTTTACTGAGTTACAGTTAATTTAAGGAAATCAGTCAATTTAAATACATTTTATTACAGACAGAAATAGTCCTCAGCACCGGATGTGGAGGTCTTGGGCTGCGGTTGTGAGGCCGTTTGGACGTGCAGCCAAATTCTCTAAAATTATATTTGAGGTGGCTTATGGTAGAGAAATGAACATTAAAGTATCTGGCAACAGCTTTGGTGGACATCCCTGCAGTCAGCATGCCAATTGCATGCTCCCTCAAAACGTAAGTCATCTGTGGCATTGTTGTGTGACAAAACTGCACATTTTAAAGTCACCTTGTATTACCCCCAGCCCAAGGTGCACCTGTGTAATGATCATGCGGTTTAATCAGCTTCTTAATATGCCACACCTGTCAGGTGGATGGATTATATTGGCAAAGTAGAAATGCTCACTATCAGGGATGTAAACAAATTTGTACATCATTTGAGAGAAATAAGCTTTTTGTATTTCTTTGTATTTCTTTTGAACCATCATCTTTGCAATGCATAAAATGCAGGTACAAAAGGCAGAAAGGCCATTTTAGGCTAAAATTGAAAAAAGGGGCAGATCCTTATTATTTTATTTTTTATTTCGCCTTTATTTAACCAGGTAGGCTCGTTGAGAACAAGTTCTCATTTACAACTGTGACCTGGCCAAGATAAAGCATAGCAGTGTGAACAGACAACAACACAGAGTTACACATGGAGTAAACAATTATCAAGTCAATAACATAGTAGAAAAAAAGAGAGTCTATATACATTGTGTGCAAAATGCATGAGGAGGTAGGCAAATAATTACAATTTTGCAGATTTACACTGGAGTGATAAATGATCAGATGGTCATGTACAGGTAGAGATACTGGTGTGCAAAAGAGCAGAAAAGTAAATAAATTTAAACAGTATGGGGATGAGGTAGGTAAATTGGAGGTGTCACGAATAGTATTGATGTTGACTCCCCTTCTGGTTCAGGTGGCGCTCGGAGGTTGTCGTCGCCGGTCTATTAGCTGCCACCGGTCCTTTGTTCTGTGTTTGTTTGTTTTTGTCTAATTGGTTTCACCTGTTCCTTGTTTGGTTGTTAGGATGGGGTTATTTAAGTTGGTTTAGCCCGCTTCTGTTTGTGCGGGGTTGTTCTACTTTATAGTGAGAGGTGTTAGTATTTTGTGTTGGGTTTTACGCTGTCCTAGTATTTTACCATAAGGGTCCTATTTGTTTTATTGTTTCGCCTGTGTTGGATAAATACTTTTTGATCTTTTAATTACGCACATTAAAGCGTGTATTTTCCCGCATCCTTTGCTCTCTGCGCCTGACTCCACACACACTCACTCATTGAGTGTTACAGATGCCCGCACCATCAGAGATGGAGTCAGCAGGAGCAGCGACCACCCCTAATCCCACCATGGAGGAGAGAGTCCTTCATCACACGTCCATCCTTCATCGCATCGGATCAGCAATGGATCAAATGATGGAGAGGATGGATCGTTGGGAGAGGAGTGGACTCCCTACTACCCCACCTACCCTCCCACCAGCAACTCTACCATCTCCCCCAGCGGAATCCGGTCCCAGCGTTCTGCGCATTACACCTCCGAGGGAGTGTGATGGAGCAGTTGCGGGGTGCCAGGGATTCCTACTCCAACTAGACCTCTACCTGGTCACCATTCGGCCGGCTCCCTCGGACAAGGAGAGCGTGAGTGTCCTCGTCTCTTGCCTTACGGGTAGAGCCCTGGAGTGGGCTAATGCTGTCTGGAACGGGTCCGACTCAGCGAGGGGCAACTACCCGGAGTTCACCCGCCATTTCCGGGCCGTGTTCGATCACCCTCTGGAGGGCCGAGCGGCGGGTGAGAGGTTGTTCCATCTCAGGCAGGGGACGAGGAGCGCGCAGGACTTCGCGCTGGATTTCCGGACCTTGGCTGCTGGAGCAGGGTGGAACGACAGGGCCCTGATAGACCATTACAGGTGTAGCCTGAGAGAGGATGTCCGCAGAGAGCTGGCTTGTCGGGACACTACGCTCAGCCTGAATGAACTGATAGACTTGTCGATCCGGTTAGACCATCTGCTAGCTGCTCGCGGATGTTCTGAAAGGGTCCTGTTAGTTCCACCTCCTGACCCTCCTGCTCCTATCCCGATGGAGCTAGGAGGGGCCGCATCGAGGGAGACCGGAGGAGGAGGCTCCTCTTGTACCAGTTGTGGCCGGAGGGGGCACACCTCAGGTCGGTGCTGGAGGAGTTCCTCTGGGAGTCGAGAGGGAAGGCAGAACACTCCTCGGTTACCCCAGGTGAGTCAGCACCACACTCTCCCAGAGTTTCCTGTTGGTCACATGTTTTTATTAATTTGTTTCCTTAAATGTTTTCCCTCTCTCCAGCATAAGGCGCTAGTCGATTAGGGCGCAGCTGGGAACTTTATAGATTGCGGACTCGCTCAGAGGTTGAGGATTCCGTTAGTAAAAGTAGACCCCCTTTTCCTGTGCACTCTTTAGATAGTCAACCATTAGGGTCAGGGCTGGTCAGGGAGGCCACAATTCCTTTGGAGATGATTACGCAGGGAATCATAAGGAGCAGATTAGTCTGTTCCTTATCGATTCACCTGCGTTTCCGGTGGTGCTGGGGATTCCCTGGCTGGCTATTCACAATCCGAAAATTTTGTGGGAACTCTCCAGGGGTGGTCTGATGAGTGTTCAGGCAGGTGTGTAGGAGTTTCCATCGGTGTGACAACGGTGGAGAGTCCAGACCAGGTTTCCACCGTGCGCATTCCCGCTGAGTATGGCGATTTGGCTATCGCTTTCAGTAAAAAGAAAGCGACCCAATTACCACCCCATCGACAGGGGGATTGCGTGATAAACCTCCAGGTAAACGCTGCACTCCCCAGGAGTCATGTGTATCCTTTATCCCAGGAGGAGACGTTGGCTATGTAGACATATGTCACGAAAGCTCTGGGACAGGGATACATTTGGCCCTCCATGTCACCCATCTCCTCGAGTTTCTTTTTTGTGAAGAAAAAGGATGGTGGTTTGCGTCCGTGTATTGATTATCGAGGTCTCAATTCCATCACCGTGTGTTTTAGTTACCACTACCTCTCATCGCTACAGCAGTGGAATCATTTCACGGAGCGCAGTTCTTCACGAAACTGGATCTCAGGAGTGCGTATAATCTGGTGCGTATTCGGGAGGGAGATGAGTGGAAAACCGCGTTTAGTACCACATCTGGCTATTATGAGTACCTCGTCATGCCGTACGGGTTAAAGAATGCTCCAGCTATCTTTTCAATCCTTCGTTGACGAGATTCTCAGAGACCTGCACGGACAGGGTGTGGTGGTGTATATTGATGATAATTTGATCTACTCCACTACACGCACCGCGCATGTGTCTCTGGTGCGCAAGGTTCTTGGGCGACTGTAGGAGCATGACCTGTACGTGAAGGCGGAGAAATGTGAGTTTTCCAAACGATCCGTTTCCTTCCTGGGTTATCGCATTTCCAGCTCGGGGGTGGTAATGGAGGGTGACCGCGTAAAGGCCGTGCGTAATTGGCCGACTCCGACCACGGTAAAGGAGGTGCAGCGGTTCTTAGGGTTTGCCAATTACTACCGGAGGTTTATCCGGGGTTTTAGTCAGGTAGTAGCTCCTATTACCTCACTGCTGAAGGGGGGGGTGGTGCGTCTGCAGTGGTCAGCAGAGGCAGACGGAGCTTTCCGTGGGTTGAAGGCGCTGTTCACTGAGGCGCCGGTGTTGGCGCATCCGGACCCTTCTTTGGCGTTCATAGTAGAGGTGGACGCATCAGAGGCTGGGGTTGGAGCAGTGCTCTCACAGCGCTCAGGTACGCCACCGAAGCTCCGCCCCTGTGCTTTTTTTTCGAAGACGCTAGGGCCAGCGGAGCGGAATTATGATGTGGGGGACAGGGAGTTGTTGGCTATGGTTAAGGCTCTGAAGGTATGGAGACACTGGCTTGAGGGGGCTAAGCACCCTTTCCTCATCTGGACTGACCACCGTAACCTGGAGTACATCCGATCAGCTAGGAGACTGAATCCTCGTCAGGCAAGGTGGGCCATGTATTTCACCAGATTTCGTTTTACTATCTCGTATCGACCAGGTTCCCTCCACACTAAGGCTGACGCGCTGTCCCGCCTCTATGACACTGAGGACCGGTCCATCGATCCTACTCCCATCATTCCGGCAGCTAAGCTGGTAGCACCAGTAGTATGGGAGGTGGACGCGGACATCGAGCGGGCACTTAGGGAGGAATCTGCGCCTCCACAGTGTCCGGAGGGTTGTAGGTACGTGCCGCTCGCAGTTCGTGATCAATTGATTCGATGGGCTCATAGTCTACCCTCGGCGGGACACCCGGGTATTGCGAGGACAGTGTGAAGTCTTAGGGGGAAGTACTGGTGGCCCACCTTGTTGAGGGATGTGCGATTCTATGTCTTCCCCTGTTCGGTGTGCGCCCATAGTAAGGCTCCTAGGCACTTGCCACGAGTGAAGTTACAACCCCTCCCCGTTCCACAACGGCTGTGGACCCATCTATCGGTAGATTTTCTTACCGGCCTTCCACCCTCTTAGGGGAACACTACGATCCTGGTCGTTGTGGATCGGTTCTCTAAGTCCTGCCGTCTTATCCCGTTGCCCGGTCTCCCTACGGCCCTGCAGACTGCGGAGGCTCTTTTCACCCATGTCTTCCGGCACTACGGGGTGCCCGAGGATATTGTTTCTGATCGGGGTCCCCAGTTTACCTCCCGTGTGTGGAGGGCATTTATGGAACGTCTGGGGTCTCGGTCAGCCGCACCTCAGGGTATCACCCGGAGAGTAATGGGCAAGTGGAGAGAGTTAACCAGGAGGTGGGTAGGTTTCTGCGGTCGTATTGCCAGGACCGGCCAGGGGAGTGGGCGAGATATATCCCCCGGGCAGAAATGGCCCAGAACTCACTAAGCCACTCCTCAACTAACATGTCACCATTTGAGTGCGTGTTGGGGTACCAGCCAGTCCTGGCACCGTGGCATCAGAGCCAGACTGAGGCTCCTGCGGTGGAGGAGTGGGTGCAGCGCTCTAAAGAGACCTGGAGGGCCGTCCAGGAGTCATTACGCCAGGCGAGTGGACGGCAGAAGAAGAGCGCTGACCGTCACCGCAGTGAGGCCCCCGTGTTTGCACCGGGGGACAGGGTCTGGCTCTCGACCTGAAACCTACCCCTACGCTTGCCCTGCCGGAAGCTGGGTCCGCAGTGTGTAAGGCCATTTAAAGTCCTGAGGAGAATAAATGAGGTTTGTTATCGATTATTACTTCCTTCATATTATCGCATTAACCCCTCGTTTCATGTGTCTCTCCTCAGGCCGGTGGTAGCTGGTCACATGCAGGAAGGTGAGGTTCTGGAGGTCCCTCCGCCCCCTCTGGACATCGAGGGGTCCCCGGCGTACACGATAAGAGCTATTCTGGACTCAAGACGCCGGGTGAGGAGCCTGCAGTACCTCGTTGACTGGGAGGGATACGGAGGAGAGGTGCTGGGTCCCGGTGGGGGATATTCTGGATCCATCCATGTTGAGAGAGTTCCAACGCCTCCATCCGGATCGCCATGCGCCTCGGCCCCCAGGTCATCCCCGAGGCCGGCGTCGGCACGCTGCGGGAGCTGCGTGTCAGGGGGGGGGGTACTGTCACGAATAGTACCACTGTTGACTCCCCTTCTGGCCATAAAGGCCTGATTGGTGGAGTACTGCAGAGATGGTTGTCCTTCCGGAAGATTCTCCAATCTTCACATAGGAACTCTGGAGCTCTGTCAGAGTGACCATCGGGTTCTTGGTCACCTCCCCGACCAAGCCCTTCTCCCCCTATTGCTCAGTTTGGCTTGGCGGCCAGCTCTAGGAAGAGTCTTGGTGATTCCAAACTTCTTCCATTTCAGAAGGACGGACACCACTGTGTTCTTGGGGACCTTCAATGCTGCAGATATGTTTGGTACCCTTCCCCAGATCAGTGCTTCAACACACTCCTGTCTCGGAGATATATAGACAATTCCTTCAACATCATGGCTTGGTTTTTACTCTGACATGCACTGTTAACTGTGGGACCTTATATAGACAGGTGTGTGGTTTTCCAAAGCATGTCAAATCAATTAAATTGACCACAGGTGAACTCCAATCAAGTTGTAGAAACATCTCAAGGATGATCAATGGAAACAGGATGCACCTGAGTTCAATTTCGAGTCTCATAGCAAAGGGTCTGAAAACACATGTACATTGGGTATTTATGTTTTTTAGAATAAGGCTGTAATGTAACAAAATTTGGAAAAAGTCAAGGGGTCTAAATACTTTCCCAATGCACTGTATATACATACATGGGAAATGGGGATTATTACATGGCAGTCTACAACCATATACTGTATTATAAGTTGTTATTAATAAGATGGCCTGCAGGGGGAATCATACAATCATATATTGTTAAACTTTAGAAAGAAATAACTCTGTCATGAAGTAAGAAATAAAATATCTGTACTTGTCCTTGTCTTATTATTTACCTATTTTGTTGTTGGATACAATCCAGTATCGCCTTAAATTAAACAAATCACATGCATCTAGCACAGGATCATAAGATCTTGCTTTCTGGAAGCACTGCAAGAGCTGCTGACCCAACAACACCAATGACACACACATCAAATATATGTGAATGTGTTTCATTAAAAACATACAGCATCAATATACGGTATCACACACCACGAAAAAAACAAACAAGAAGTTGGAGAAAGCTAACTGTATTCCTAACTTTATCATGCAAGTAACCCTTTAACACACAATCACTGATGACGAGTCATACTACAGTACATTCAACACACCATGTAAAAACCAACAAAGAAGTTCATTGTTTAACTGTATTCCTAACATTATCATGCAAGCAAGCACATTTAATAGATACAAAACATGAGGAGGAGAAAGTAAATGATCCATACAAAAATTACCATAGTGGAGGATAGAGAGTAGGAGTATTCCCTGTTTGAAGAAGCAGGAGAGGGGACCACCAGACATCTCTGTTAGGAGTTGTAAGTCTGTTCTCTCTATGACTGAGTAGTAGCTTGCTAGACTCACCAAAACACACAGAGAAGAGAGATTAGAGAAGATATTTATTTTGATGAGACAGGTAGCTAGTAGAAGGGGGCCTTTGTCTTGTTAATTGATGGGGGTCTTTGTATGTTAGCTGAAAAGGAAGTCACACTCTATAGTCATTCTCTGAAAATCCCCTTTCACTCAGCTTGAGAGTTAGACCAAGAGGAGTGGGTGTGTTGTCATGGTAATTTCCTGTATTACTAAACATTGAGAGAGCAAACCACATACAAGTCAGAGTTATATTATAAAGTCCATCTTTAATTATATGAGCTTCACCATAGCCCTGTGACTCTCAGATCAGTTCAGTGTCTATAAATTAATTATCTGAGAGTGTTTACAAAATGGCAACTGAGATCTTTTATAGCAAAGATCCACCCCCTAGTCGACATGACAAACCACAGATAATAGGAACTTCACAAAGTGCCTTTTACTTGAAAGAGGAGTATCCCATAGCCAGATAGCATTAGCTATAAATTATCGTTCCGTTTGGTCTCCTAAACTAAGTTCTTATCTCGTTCTTGGTACAACATACTACCAAACCATTACCTCATCCAATGGCATATATCAATTGTCAATTCTAGATACTTCCATCTCAAATTCACCTCCTCCTGGACAAGATCAGAAAAGACAGTGAGCCTCTTAGGTCATATACTAGGTCAACATCAGAGGGGACATACAATGGTTCCAGACACTGCCATACTCTTCCCTCAAATGGGAAAAGTAGGGAGTGACTAGCACACAGACATTGTGGAGCAAAGAGATAATTGGTTCCCCCTCAAACATCCCTTCACGTGGTTTAAAATATACATTCACATATAAAGACAAGCCTGACCTCTCCCCTCTCTGGGGCCCAAGTGACTTTTCCCACATTAGCATACTTATGAAAATCGATAAAACATCTTATTTATCAATGCTACCTAACTAATTCTGATTCAGCCACAACAGTGTTTGGGGTCTGTTACTGTGCTGATCATTTGCAAACATTCTAAAAACCTGTTTTTGCTTTGTCATGATGGGGTATTGTGTGAAGATTAATGTGTTAAATATATTTAATCCATTTCAGAATAAGGCTGTAACGTAACAACGTGGAAAAAGGAATACCTTCCAAATCCACTGTATATATTTAGGCTATTAGATCAAGGCATGTGCCATCATTGTAGGCCTTCTGCCTCTGCCCAGATGAATACTAGGCTTTGATGGCAATAGCTGTTAGAGCTCACTTTGCTGTGTATGAGCCCTGGTTAGATCCCCTGTTGCAGCTTTAACTTTCTTCAGTTACATTGGTGGCAGCATTGGAACCACGTCCAGCTCACGTCTAGTTATGTGATCTAGTGGTGGGAAGCATTATTTTGTTCCACTTTGAGTTGGGTGTAATTCCATTGATATTTCTAGTGATCAATGGATAAGCAACAATGAGCATGACAGTATGACATCGCCAAAGTCGAGGATTGGTAGGATGGTCAGTTTTACAAGGGTATGTTTAGCAGCATGAGTGAAGGATGCTTTGTTGCGAAATAGGAAGCCAATTCTAGATTTAACTTTGGATTGGAAATGTTTGATATGGGTCTGGAAGGAGAGTTTACAGTCTAACCAGACACCTAAGTATTTGTAGTTGTCCACGTATTCTAAGTCAGAGCCGTCCAGAGTAGTGATGTTGGACAGGCGGGTAGGTGTGGGTAGCGATCGGTTGAAGAGCATGCATTTAGTTTTACTTGTATTTAAGAGCAATTGGAGGCCACGGAAGGGGAGTTGTATGGCATTGAAGCTTGCCTGGAGGGTTGTTCACACAGTGTCCAAAGAAGGGCCAGAAGTATACAGAATGGTGTCGTCTGCGTAGAGGTGGATCAGAGACTCACCAGCAGCAAGAGCGACCTCATTGATGTATACAGAGTAGTGAGTCTGTCCAAGAATTGAACACTGTGGCACCCCCATAGTGACTGCCAGAGGTCCGGACAGCAGACCCTCCGATTTGACACACTGAACTCTATCAGAGAAGTAGTTGGTGAACCAGGCGAGGCAATCATTTGAGAAACCAAGGCTGTCGAGTCTGCCGATGAGGATGTGTTGATTGACAGAGTCGAAGGCCTTGGCCAGATCAATGAATACGGCTGCACAGTAATGTTTCTTATCGATGGCGGTTAAGATATCGTTTAGGACCTTGAGCGTGGCTGAGGTGCACCCATGACCAGCTCTGAAACCAGATTGCATAGCAGAGAAGGTATGGTGAGATTCGAAATGGTCGGTAATCTGTTTGTTGACTTGGCTTTCGAAGACCTTAGAAAGGCATGGTAGGATAGATATAGGTCTGTAGCAGTTTGGGTCAAGAGTGTCCCCCCCTTTGAAGAGGGGGATGACCGCAGCTGCTTTCCAATCTTTGGGAATCTCAGACGACACAAAAGAGAGGTTGAACAGGCTAGTAATAGGGGTGGCAACAATTTCGGCAGATAATTTTAGAAAGAAAGGGTCCAGATTGTCTAGCATGGCTGATTTGTAGGGGTCCAGATTTTGCAGCTCTTTCAGAACATCAGCTGAACGGATATGGGGAAGGCTTGGGCGAGTTGCTGTGGGGGGTGCAGTGCTGTTGACCGGGGTAGGAGTAGCCAGGTGGAAAGCATGGCCAGCCCTAGAAAAATGCTTATTGAAATTCTCAATTATGGTGGATTTATCAGTGGTGACAGTGTTTCCTATCTTCAGTGCAGTGGGCAGCTGGGAGGAGGTGTTCTTATTCTCCATGGACTTTACAGTGTCCCAGAACTTTTTTGAGTTAGTGTTGCAGGAAGCAAATTTCTGCTTGAAAAAGCTAGCCTTGGCTTTTCTAACTGCCTGTGTATAATGGTTTCTAGCTTCCCTGAACAGCTGCATATCACGGGGGCTGTTCGATGCTAATGCAGAACACCATAGGATGTTTTTGTGATGGTTAAGGGCAGTCAGGTCTGGGGAGAACCAAGGGCTATATCTGTTCCTGGTTCTACATTTCTTGAATGGGGCATGTTTATTTAAGATGGTTAGGAAGGCATTTAAAAAAAATATCCAGGCATCCTCTACTGACAGGATGAGATCAATATCCTTCCAGGATACCCCGGCCAGGTCGATTAGAAAGGCCTGCTCGCTGAAGTGTTTCAGGGAGCGTTTTACATTGATGAGTGGAGGTCGTTTGACCGCTGACCCATAAGGATGCAGGCAATGAGGCAGTGATCGCTGAGATCTTGGTTGAAGACAGCAGAGGTGTATTTAGAGGGCAAGTTGGTTAGGATGATATCTATGAGGGTGCCCGTGTTTAAGGCTTTGGGGAGGTACCTGTTAGGTTCATTGATAATTTGTGTGAGATTGAGGGCAACAAGTTTAGATTGTAGGATGGCTGGGGTGTTAAGCATGTTCCAGTTTAGGTCGCCTAGCAGCACGAACTCTGAAGATAGATGGGGGGCAATCAGTTCACATGTGGTGTCCAGAGCACAGCTGGGGGCAGAGGGTGGTCTATAGCAGGCGGCAACGGTGAGAGACTTGTTTTTAGAGAGGTGGATTTTTAAAAGTAGAAGTTAAAATTGTTTGGGTACAGACCTGGATAGTAGGACAGAACTCTGCAGGCTATCTTTGCAGTAGATTGCAACACCGCCCCCTTTGGCAGTTCTATCTTGTCTGAAAATGTTGTAGATGTTGTAGAATATTGTTGTAGAATATGAAATGCGTTATGAAGAAAATCGCGTAGGCCGAATGTTGACTACAAAAGAAGGGCCTTCCTTACTACAAGTGCACCAGAATCCCAAAGTTAAGTGAAAACAACCATAGAAAACAGTATTGGCATTAATAAAATAAAAAATAATGCAAGGATACTATTATATTATAATTATATCGGTGTGTTGTTAACACGTTTGTTTTTGTTGGACTCAAAAAAGCAGTGTAGAACACCATTGCCCATCATGCATTGATCCATTAACTTTCAATAGACGGTTCCGAAGTTTGCCCCCAAACAAAAGTTTTTTTAATATAAATTAATATGGGACACAAAAAAAGGCAGTGTAGAACATAATTTTCCAAAATGCATTGCTCCCAAAACTTTCGAAAAACTGTTCCGAAGATTGTCTCCCAAAAAATGTATTTTTCTATGAATCAAGTCGCACAAAATGTATTTTCACATGAATTGCGCCACACAAAAATGCACAAAAATACACAAAATCTGCTGAAATACTTTTAGTACATATTTGCACTAATTTAGTGTGAGATTGTGTTGGATATAAACACAGACACAGAAATCCCCTAACAGGAACAGTGGCCTTACCAACCATTAAGGGACACTGTCATTAATCACGGTGACCTTGTCTGTAGGATGTTGAGGCTATGAGCAAGACCTGGTCAGGTAGTTTATACATGGAATGGAACACAGTAATGGAAATATTGATACTATTTACATGTAGATACCACACCCAATCTTATGAGTCTGACCTTGCGTTTGTTGGTTTCACTTTTCTGGGCACCGTTATTTACTTAACAAATAAGGAATGTTCAAAATGTGCACTTAGAAATCATAACAATTTTAATCAAAATACAGCTGTAGACAGAAGTCAAAGATCAAACATCAAACATACAACTGATGTCTCTCCTGAGTTCTGCAAAATAGGAAAAGTCCAAGTTGCTTTTAATATGCTTGCAGTCAACCCCAAGTGATGTAACTGCCTATGTCAAAACATTCTACACATGAAACCAAGACCATGCATATACAGTTTTACAAACTTGCAGGAGAGACAATAGTTCCAGTGTTTTCTAAGGACTCAGCAATAATATTCCATTATCCTAGTTGCTGTATAGTGGTATGTCTGACTAGTATTTTATCTCTTTCACTGCCCTGCAGGGTTCTGTGTCTATGAATCTCTTTTAGCCTTTAGGCGCTTTCTAACCCTGTTTTGACTGTAATAACTCACATCGCTCAGACTGGTTCTTAAAAGAAGCAAAGACTATAAATGAACTGGGGAACAATATTAAACCTTATAATGAATATGTATATTGCTAATCTGTAGTCCAGGACCCTATAAATGTAGTGGGGGAGGGGTCAAATAGCCCTTCCCCTTCTATTAGTACAACATAAGCATAATCAATTATTATAATACATCAAACATTTGGTGCAGCCCCTATCATGACCCCAAGTTGACCCCGTCATGTTCTTGGAAGACCCCTTTGCAATCATAGGCGTGCATGTCCACATTTCAAAATTTAAAAACACAAGGTATTTGTGTGTGATGGTTTTAGAACAACAGTAGTTTTTAAAGTATAGTGTGAGGTCCTTTAATTGCCATGATGGCACCACTATAGCAGCCATGGATGATCGCGCCCATAAATTTTTATTTGTTTTATTTGTACATATAATCATATTTAGTTGTTTTTTAACGGTCCAATGTCACTGATTTTATCTTAATACCAAATAATTCCTGGATAACAATTAAGTACCTTATAGTTTCTTAGCAAAGAGTGATTTCCCAAGCAACAATGTTGCTAGGACTGAATGTTAGTGGTCTGAGTGGGGAGGGGGAGACTAAATTGGTGATGTCACCAGGTAGGCCATAACGTCATATCACCAAAACAGGCTCAAATATCAGGCAGTCCTTTCAAACATCTAACACTAAAAGGGTATTATCATTTTCACAAAGTCGCAGTATTAGTCCAACCTCATAGGGTGGATATACAGTATATATAAATATCACAGGAAATCACGTTATTGAGTGCGCTGGGCCTTCAAGTAATTTCGTATTGGAATTTTTCTATCAGCTTTTTGTTTTTTGATTGCTTTTTCAGAATTCGTGAATAATAATTTAATTTTAAGTTCGACTGTGCCAGTTTTTTGGCTTACTAGCTAGCTTGGAGACTTTTGATTTGTATGGATTAGAAAGCCACAACACTGGTTTGGAGAGAAGCAGAAGAAGTGAGAGGACTGCATGAGGAGATGGCTGGGACTAGTGGATAAGCTACTCTGACTGATAATGTTATTCTTCTTGTGCCTTTGTGGCAGCAAAATAGCATCACCCAAGTGGGAGTTACATAGAGTTAGTGGAGAGGAGTGGCTAGTCAGCGAAGCTAAGCATCACCAGCCCAGATCACGGAGGACATGAGGGGACAGCAAGGTGCCCTGCTGAGGCTACAGACACTGACTGTCTTTCTATTCTGGCCGGCTCCTTCCTCTGCTCATAGAATCAATAGACAATCAAATCTGCTTCCCTGATCATTCATCATCTCTTCCAGTTCCATTACTCTCACAATTTATAGATTTGTTGATGTTTTTTGTTTGTACTTCTATAAGCAATTAAGTTTTTAGCTGCTATTTATTGCAATAAAATATATAAACTAATCTAGGGCAACAGCTAGCCTCGTGGTTAGGAGCAACCAAAATGTTGCTGGTTTGAATCCCTGAACCTACTAAGTGAAAGAATGTGTCTTTACCTCAAGGCATGTAACCCTAATTGCTCGTGTAAATCACTCAGGATAAGAGCATCTGCTAAATGACTCAAATTTAAAAAGCAACAAACACTTTAAATAGGTACAGCACACTTTGATATCAGAGCATTAGTTACATAAGTTTAATACAGGTGTAGGATCTTAATTTGATCACACTGTATTAAAGAGTATTCTAGAATTTTAGACTTGATTTTCCCTAACTACCAATGTATCAAGCCCTACAAAAATCTCCATTATACACATTATACATTATACACACAATAGTTCAGATTTCCTCTTGCTGCAGGATTACTTTCCTTCTGTGAGAAACTGGTCAAATTAAAATGCTACACTTGTACACCTGTCAATAGCATATGGCTATTAGTCTTACAGGGGGCTGTGTGTGGCTTCACCTTAGAATAGACTGAATCTACCTCTGGTGGGGTTGTTGTTTCTGTAGTCGGATAAACATCAGCATAATATAGTAGTCATATCCAGAATAATGTCCATGTCACGTTCGTCGTATTGATGAGACCAAGGCGCAGCGTGATATGAATACATACCTCTTTTAATAAAGAAAGAACACTAAACAAAATAACCAAACGAACGTGCCGCTATATAAACCAAGTGCTGACAGGCAACTACACATAGACAATAACCCACAAAACCAAAATGGAAATGGCAACCTAAATAGGATCCCAATCAGAGACAACGATAAACAGCTGACTGGGAACCAATTCAGGCCACCATAGACCTATAAACCTAGACTAACAAACACCCCTAGATATGCAAAAACCCTAGACAGGACAAAAACACCTAGACAATACAAAAACTAAACCAACCACCCTTTCACACCCTGACCTAACCAAAATAATAAAGAAATCAAAGATTACTAAGGTCAGGGCATGACAGTAACCCCCCAAGGTGCGGACTCCCGGCCGCAAACCTAAACCGATATGGGAGGGTCTGGGTGGGCATCTAACCTCGGTGGGGACTCTGGTTCTGGACGCCGCCCCCCTTCTTTACACCGAGTCCGCTCTTGTAGCACTGACCCATGGATCATCACCGGATGTTCTGGACTGGGGACCGTTGCTGGAGACCGTCGCTGGAGACCCCGGACTGGTGCGGGGAGGAGGAACAGGGCGTACTGGACTGCCGCGGTGCACTGTAGGCCTGGTGCGTGGTCCCCCGGCACTGGTGGTACCGGGCTGGGGACACGGACCTCAGGGCGAGTGCGAGGAGCAGGAACAGGGCGTACTGGACCCTGGAGGCGCACTGGAGGCCTGGTGCTGGCACTGGTGGTACCGGGTTGGGGACACGCACCTCAGAGCAAGTGCGAGGAGCAGGAACAGGACACAACGGGTTGTGAAGGTACACTGGAGACCTGGTGTGTATAGCCAGCATCAATTTTTCTGGAACTTTAACACGTGTTTCAGGATGAGTGCAAGGAACTGACACAAGTGGCATCGGACAGCTAACACGCTCCTCAGGGCGAATGCCGTGCTTACTACGCCAAACCAACAGCTCGTTCTCTTCACTCACCTCAACTGAAGCTAGCTAACTAGCTACCAGCTGTCAGTCAGCTAACGACTGCTAGCGGTCATCAGCTAACCTATAGCTCGGAAAGCTCTCACCAGTTCATACAACGCGTTTCAAACCAGAGCATAACGGACCTATTTTTCTCTCCATATCCCCGAATTCCTACCTCAAACTCTGAACCTTTTCATATGGATCATCACAGCTAGCTAACCGCAACCCGGGTTGACTACTCCTGGCTAACGTTTCCGTCCCGGAGCTAGCACCAACTAGCCTGGAGCTATCCCATGCTAGACCCATCTCCCAGCTCACTCCTGGGCTGCAATATCCAGATCCCTTCTACTTCCGGTACGGGGCACGGAACCCCGCCGATCCTCGACGACTGGAATACCGACAGGCACTTAGGCACAACGCCCGCTGAAGGCCCATTCTGCTAACCTGCTAGCTACTTAGAGCAACTTGGAACCTTACTAACTCCACGACTGGTCTAGCGACGTCACAACACAAAGAGGCAAAAACAGACTTACCCCCATCGTGATGTCCCCCAAAGGCTAACTTGCTAGCCCCGGTATACTAACTGCAAGCTTGCCTGCCCCAGTCTGCTAACTGCTAGCCCCTGGTAACTACTTGCTTGCTAACCCGGTCTGCTAACTGCTAGCTTGTTTAGCCCCGGCCTACTAACTGTTAGCGTGTTAGCATTGGCTTGCTAACTGTCTGAATCGCCATGGATCCATATGTTCACTTGGCTACGCATGCCTGTCTCTAATATCAATATGCCTCGTCCATTACAGTCCTGGTTAGTGATTACTGTCTTATTTCACTGTAGAGCCTCTAGCCCTGCTCAATATGCCTTAACCAACCATGTTATCCCACCTCCTACATGTGCGATGACATCACCTGGTTTAAACGTCTCTAGAGACTATATCTCTCTCATCATTACTCAATGCCTAGGTTTACCTCCAATGTACTGACATCCTACCTTACCTTTGTCTGTACACTATGCCTTGAATCTATGCTATCGTGCCCAGAAACCTGCTCCATTTACTCTCTGTTCCAAATATGCTAGACGGCCAGTTTGTATAGCATTTAGCCGTACCCTTATCCTACTTCTCCTCTGTTCCTCTGGTGATGTAGAGGTTAATCCAGGCCCTGCCGTGCCTAGCCCACTCCCACTCCCCAGCTGCTCTCATTTGTTGACTTCTGTAACCGTAAAAGCCTTAGTTCCATGTATGTTAACATTAGAAGCCTACCCCCTAAGTTTGTTTTACTCACTGCTTTAGTCCAATCTGCTAATCCGGATGTTTTAGCCGTGTCTGAATCCTGGCTTAGGAAAACCACCAAAAACCAAAATGGAGTTCCAAGAGAGCCCTCAAAAAGACTCAAATTGAAAGGAGCTGTCATTATGAAATGATTATTGTAACACATAATTTGATGATATCTGATGTTCTATGATATATTAGGATTATAGAAATAATGTATTATCTGCTGGCTTTCTTTAACGATCTATCATGAATGAAACTTATCTGAAAGATAACATTTTATATCGCTATATACTTACAGCTAGCTAGAATCCTACCTACAGTAAATTCTACAGGCCATGTTTGAATGACGATGACAAGGCAACTGTCTTCGTACTGCTTTTAGAAATGATATCAGTAATACAGATCAATGACAGGGTTGCTAGTTTACAACATATTCAAATGACGTTCTAGTTTATCACATATTCAAATGAAGCCCAGCTGTAAATAGGAACTGAATATAAGTTTTTTTACTGCACCACCTACCCCTGCAGTTCCTCATCATTCTCCTGGGACGTGTGAGTGTGTGTGCGGGCATTCGTGCGTACATGTTTGTGTGTGTGTGTCTGAATGTTATTTGCATAACATCCTATGTATTCCATAACAGTTGTGGTTGTGTACTGCCAGTGTGTGTGTGGTTGAGTGTGTGAGTGTTTGTGGGATTTAAATGAGTGAGTGTGTGTGATGAGGGCCTTCTTCCTCTTCTGGTCCCCACTCTGAAAGAGAACTTAGAGCTGTGATGATGTCTGGTGAAATCATCTACTCCGATGTTACATTCACTCGGCATCAGAACCAAGATACTGGAAGAGAAAGTGAAGTTTCTAATGGTGAGTTCTCTCTCATTTATATGGCTTTATTAGTTTTCAACATTTCATCACATTGGGGGGCGAGGGTGGAGATGTCATAATTCAACAAGGAGTTAGTAACAGAAGAAGGCTGTATAGACTGTTGTTAACTGGTTATAATTATAGTGATGATGATTTACTGTATGGTTGTGTCATGAACATTAACTGTGTAAACCCAGGGGCTATAGGGAAAAGAAGACAGTATTTTAGTTGGGATCAATATTTGTAATTGTACTTATTAATATGAATTAGTACTATATGTTTAACATGTGGTAGTGTATGAGTCACTGGGCACTCTTTTAGAATGTACTATAGCATAGTTATATATAGTGCAATGTTTGTGCTTTATTTATGACTCTCAGACACGTTCATTTCCTTTTGAATACATTCCACACGGCCTCAACAAAGGTTCTCCACAGAGAATCCTATTTTGAAGGATCTGTACAGTATTAGTGCAATATAAAGGGCATGAGAGTATGACAGTTCCATCTAAATGAGTTGTTACTCGTCACACTCTCGACGTATCTGTTGGATTTCACGCTGTCAACCATCTTCCAGAAAGCCAGACAGACAGCCAGCCAGACAGACAGCCAGACAGCCAGCCAGCCAGCCAGCCAGCCAGCCAGACAGACAGACAGACAGACAGACAGACAGACAGACAGACAGACAGCATCAACCTGTTACATTTGGTTTATGGCCTAAGGTGTTTCCCCATTTCTCATAACAATATGTCAGCTTTTCTTCAGATATGTTGAATTAGAATATTAGACATTGTATATTTTGGTTAGTGACCCTAACAGTTAATAAAGTGATTTGCATGTTGGGACTGTCAAGGGACTGTAACTTAGTAGAGCTCAAAGTAAATAATGCGGAGATAGTGGATTGTTAAAGAGGAACTAGAGTGATATCTTTCTAATAGAATGTTTATATAGTTGATTGTAAGAGAGGTACTAGAATGGTA
Source organism: Oncorhynchus masou masou (assembly GCF_036934945.1). Classification (NCBI taxonomy): domain Eukaryota; kingdom Metazoa; phylum Chordata; class Actinopteri; order Salmoniformes; family Salmonidae; genus Oncorhynchus; species Oncorhynchus masou. The sequence goes on along the minus strand of NC_088234.1, from coordinate 16,578,847 downwards.
TATTTCTAAAATAATATTGAGATAGCGGATAGTGAGAGAGGAATGAGAACGGTATCTTTCTAATAGAATGTTGAGAGTTGATTGAGAGAGAGGAATGAGAACGGTATCTTTCTAATAGAATGTTGAGAGTTGATTGAGAGAGAGGAATGAGAACGGTATCTTTCTAATAGAATGCTGAGATCGTTGATTGAAAAAGGGGAAATAGAACACTGCATTTCTAATAGAATGTTGAAATAGTAAATTGTGAGAGAGGAACTATACTGAACAGACATATAAACGCAACATGCAACAATTTAAAAGAGTTTACTGAGTTACAGTTAATATGAGGAAATCAGTCAATTGAAATAAATTCATTAGGATCGAATCTACGGATTTCACATGACTGGGAATGCAGATACGCATCTTTTTGTATCTGTATCCAAACAAAATGGGCCTCACAATTGGCCGCAGGAACTCGTTATGGTATTTTTGTACATTCAAATAGCTAATCGATAAAATGTAATTGTGTTTGTTGTCCATAGCTTATTCCTGCTCATACCATAACTCCTCCACCAACATGGGGCACTCTGTTGTTGACATGTTGACATTAGCAAACTGCTTGCCCACACAAAGACATACGCATGGTCTGCGGTTGTGAGTTCGGTTGCATAATTCTCTTAACCGACACTGGAGGCGGCTTATGGCAGCGATGAACATCGAATTCTCTGGCAACAGCTCTAGTGACATTCCTGCAGTCCGAATTCCAATTGCATGTTCCCACAAAACTTGAGACATCTGTGGCATTGTGTTGGGTGACAAAACTGCACATTTTAGAGTGGCCTTTTATTTGTGTCATCATAATGTTTTTTAATCCACTTCTTGATATGCCACACCTGTCAGGTGGATTATCTTTGCAAAGTAGAAATGGTCACTAACAGCGATGTAATTTTGTGCACACAATTTGAGAGCAATTAAGCTTTTTGTGTGTATGGAACATTTCTGGGATCTTTTATTTCAGTTCATGAAACATGGTACCAACACTTTACATGTTGAATTTATATTTTTGTTCTGTGTAGACTGATACATTTCTAATAGAATGTTGAGATAGTGAATTGTGAGAGAGGAACTAGAATGGTACAATTCTAATATAATGTTGAGATAGTTGATTGTGAGAGAGGAACTAGAATGGTACAATTCTAATATAATGTTGAGATAGTGGATTGTGAGAGAGGAGCTAGAATGGTACAATTCTAATAGAATGTTGAGATAGTGGATTGTGAAAGAGGAGCTAGAATGGTACAATTCTAATAGAATGTTGAGATAGTGGATTCATAGAGAGGAACTAGAATGGTACAATTCTAATAGAATGTTGAGGTAGTGGATTCATAGAGAGGAACTAGAATGGTACAATTCTAATAGAATGTTGAGGTAGTGGATTCATAGAGAGGAACTCTAATTCTAATAGGTGGTAATCACCATGGGGTTGGTTTTAGAGAAACAATATAATCACGCATGGGGGTGCAATATGTATAATATAAGTGAAAAAAATGATCTCTTTCTTCATCTCTCTCTCTGTAACCATAGGAGTAGCCGAACATGAAGAGGATGTCACATACTCTGAGGTTAAAAGACCGGGAGGTAGAGCTAGTGAGCAGAAGGATCCTGGGAAAGGTGAGATGTATTTGTGTTACAGTTAGCTAAGGGTTACATTAAGTACCCCTTAATTAACCTGTTATGTTCTAATTTTCAGAGTAAATAACTCACAGACACCAGAGAAGCTTTAACCAAGTTTAATTCTTCCCAAAGGGTTGTTACAGCTGTAATTCAGACAAAAACATGTTCTCACCATCACAAGTATATATACTCCACTTTGGACACTCCTCCTTCTCTCCAATCCTTACATCTTATGGTTCCACAGGAAGAGGGTACTAGGATAATAAACCCTTATTACTCCCTTCAGGGGATCTGACCTGACCTCCTGACCTCAACTCCTCCTTCGCCTAATCCACAGATGTCCATCCGCTTCCCCTATAGCAATCCAGTGGTCTCCTCCCGTCCACCCAACACATTCCAAAGCCATATGTCTTTCTGCAGAGACCCACCACCTCCTAACATAAAACCCAATCTCTTCCATTTCTTATTCACTATGCGTCTGATCTATCATGTCTTTAATATCTCAATGTTCAAAGTTTACCCCGAATATAACAAACCTTATGACCTTTTAAACTCTGACACCCACTCCTTTTACAGGAAGGGACCCTGGCAATAGTGACCCCACTCCCCCAATGGGGTCAAAGGCTACAATCCCTGAGGGAGGGTATGGGACAGTTCCCGTGGTGACCCTGATGTGTCTCTGTGTTCTACTGCTGGGCCTGGCGATCACTCTGGGAGTCCTCTGTGAGTATATAACCATTATATGGAACCCTGACCCTTTTACACTACTGAACCCTTTTACACTACTGAACCCTTTTACACTACTGAACCCTTTTACACTGCTGAACCCTTTTACACTACTGAACCCTTTTACACTACTGAACCCTTTTACACTACAGAACCCTTTTACACTACTGAACCCTTTTACACTACTGAACCCTTTTACACTACTGAACCCTTTTACACTACTGAACCCTTTTACACTACTGAGCCCTTTTACACAACTCTACTCTTTTACACCACTGAGCTAAGCTGGACTGGTTATGCATCCACCATAGTTGCTGGCCTGGAACTCTGCTGAAAATGACAATGAGCAAAGAAAATATCCAAGCCAACCCAGACCAGTACATTTCAGGTTGGTACGATAGTGACAAACACAAGAGAAAAACCACAACCCTCCATCTTGTCTTATTGTCTCTGTTCCAGATGCTTCCAACATGACTAGTCTTCAAGCTGAAGGGGCTCACTTTGCCCAGATGAAAGAGAATCTAACAGGTGATTCCCATGATCAACCCCTTATATAAATATTTGAGAGAATCCTTCATATAAATCATAAAGATGCAGTTTGTCAATGGGGGACTGGCTCAGATTAAAATACTGCCATTTCACTGTAATATATAAAGAAAATATTGTTTCATTTGAATAGGTCTATTGTTAGATAATAGGTCATTCTAGCTTGTACAAGGTTTACTTTCTTACTTTATGGTTAGATATGTAAATAAATTCATGTTATTCCTTCATATTATTTGCTCTTTAATAACAGGGAAACTGCATGAACTGCAAGACAGCTATAAGAGACTACAGAATGAGACCCTCATCATAACAGGTAGGTAGTCTAGAACAGGACTCAACTGACTTGCCACAACACTCCTATTCATATCATATATTCATTCATTATTCATGTGAAGTTTAAAAGTGGAAGTTGAACCCAATTTAACGCAAACTTCTCATTTCAGTAAAAAGTTCCATGTTATCAAGGTTAGGATTACATTTACAGCAGTATTGCTACCTAAATACGGTTCCCTATCAGAGACAACAAGAATCACCTGACTCTGATTGAGAACCGCCTCAGGCAGCCAAACCTAAACATAACACACCCCTAATCAACCACAATCCCAATGCCTACAAAAACCTCAATAACATAAACCCATGTCACACCCTGGCCTGACCAACTAATTAACTAAAACACAAAATACTAAGACCAAGGCGTGACAGTATATGAGGAAGCAGAGGGGTTTTACTTGGCCAGAAAAGACGTCTGGCCCTAATGGAAACCTATTCATATCAGTGTGGTGAAGTGTATTGGAAAGTCATTTTGTGTAAGGACCGACGCTGGAGACGAGAAGCAGGTACGGGGAGTTGACATTTAATTAGGAACAGACAAAGAGCAAGACAGAAACAGCGCCAGCACACGGATACATAACGACAAACGACAATCAATGCAGCAGCGGGGAACAGAGATGGGGAACTGACAAATATAGGGGAGGTAATAAACTGGTGATTGAGTCCAGGTGAGTCCAATAATACGTTGATGCGCATAATGGGGAAAGGCAGGTGTGCGTACTGATGGTGTCAGGAGTGCGTAATGCTGGGGAGCCTGGCGCCTTCGAGTGCCAGGGTGGGGTTGTTCGTCAAATACATACCTTTGTATTACGGCCTTATTTCAACACTTCTTTTATAATAAAGGTAAATATGTGTAAAAAATACAAGCATATATTTTGATTTGATTAACACTTTTTGTTACGATATGATTTCATACGTGTTTTTTCATAGTTTTAATTTCTTTACTATTATTCTACAATGTAGAAAACTATAAGTTAAAGATAAACCCTTGAATGAGTAGGTGTGTCCAAACTTTTGACTGGTACTGTACATATTATAAATAATATATACACTACCGTTCAAAAGTTTGGCGTCACTTAGAAAAAAATGTGTCTATTATTCAAATAACCTCAAATTGATCAGAAATACAGTGTAGACATTGTTAATGTTGTAAATTACTATTGTAGCTGGAAACTACAGATTTTTTTTAAGGAATATCTACATTGGCGTACAGAGGCCCATTGTTAGCAACCATCACTCCTGTGTTCCAATGGCACGTTGCGTTTAGCCAGGTCAAGTTTACCATTTTAAAAGGATAATTGATAATTAGAAAACCCTTTTGCAATTATGTTAGCACAGCTGAAATCTGTTCAACTGGAGCATCAGACTTTGTGGGTTCGATTACAGGCTCAAAATGGCCAGAAACAAAACCCTTTCCTCTGAAACTCGTCAGTCTATTCTTGTTCAGAGAAATGAAGGCCATGCGAGAAATTGCCAAGAAACGGAAGATCTCTTACAACGCTGTGTATTACTCCCTTCACAGAACAGCGCAAACTGATTCTAACCAAAATAGAAAGAGGAGTGGGAGGCCCCGGTGCCCAACTGAGCACGAAGTCAAGTACATTAGAGTGTCTAGCTTGAGAAACAGACACCACACAAGTCCTCAACTGGCAGCTTCATTAAATAGTACCCTCAAACACCAGTCTCAAGGTCAACAGTGAAGATGCGACTCCGGGATGCTGGCCTTCTAGGCAGAGTTGCAAAGAAAAAGTCATATCTCAGACTGGCCAATAAAAAGAAAAGATTAAGATAGGAAAAATAGTCTAATAAAATATCAATCTATTCTTTTCTCAGTCCAGAGAGAGCTGTTATTCTCTGAGCTACAAGACTGTAATGACAACCTTACTAGGGTCAAAGATCTCCTGGCAACCATCCAAGGTTAGTTCTATCCTCCTCCCATGCATGAGAGTACTAAAGTGGATGCCTCATGAACAGTTATATTATACTACCATATAGTACTACCATGTATTTTAGTACTGAATATCATACTGTATTATATTGTACTTATATTATTATGCTGTATTTACTGGATATACATATAAGTATAGGACATACTATAGTACTGAATATTATAATGTATTATACTGTATATCCTGGATATACATATAAATATAGTATATACTGTAGTACTGTAAGTCATCAAATACAAATCGCATCTCATTGTCTCTTGTCTCCTTGTCTCCTTGTCTTCTTGTGTGTTCTTGTCTCTCCTCTCTCTTTTACAGGGAATCAGAAGAGATGTAATGCCAATCAGCTGTGTTCTCCTGGCTGGGAGTTCTACAATGGATCATGTTACTACTTCTCTAAAGAAAAACTGACCTGGGAACAGAGTCAGTACGCCTGCATCCACGATGGAGGACACCTGGTCATCATAGAGAGTCACCAGGAGCAGGTAAGATTGGAGGTGTAGTACACTATATATACAAAAGTACATGGACACCCCTTCAAGTCAGTCAATATGACTATTTCAGCCACACCCGTTGCTGACAGGTGTACAAAATCGATTACACAGCCATGCAACCTCCATAGACAAACATTGGCAGTTGAATGGCCTTACTGAAGAGCTCAGACTTTCAACGTGGCACCTTCATAGGATGCCACCTTTCCAACAAGTCAGTTCCATTTGTGCCCTGCTAAGGCTGCCCTGGTCAACTGTGACTGCTGTTATTGTGAAGTGGAAATGTCTAGGAGCAACAGCGGCTCAGCCGCGAAGTGGTAGGTCACACAAGCTCACAGAACAGGACCGCAGAGTGTTGAAGCGCATAGCAGTCCGGACGAATATGCGTTTGGTGGATGCCAGGAGATCGCTACCTGCCTCAATGCACGGTGCCAACTGTAAAATCTGGGGCTGTTCTTCATGGTTCGGACTAGGCCCCTTAGTTCCAGTGAAGGGAAATCTTAAAGCTACAGAATACAATGACATTCTAAACAATTTTGTGCTTCCAACTTTGTGGCTACAGTTTGGGGAAGGCCCTTTCCTGTTTCAGCATATCAATGCCCCCATGCACAAAGTGAGGTCCGTACAGAAATGGTTTGTCGAGATTGGTGTGGAACTTGACGGGCTTGCTCAGAGCCCTGAACTCAACCCCATCGAACACCTTTGGGATGAATTGGAATGTCGACTGCAAGCCAGGCCTAATCGCCCAACATCAGTGCCTGACCTCATTATGGCTCTTGTGGCTTAATGGAAGTAAGTCCCCACAGCACTGTTCTAACATCTAGTGGAAAGCCTTCCCAGAAGAGTGGAGGCTATTATAGAAGCAAAGGGAGGACCAAGTCCAAATTAATGCCCATGATTTTGGAATGAGATGTTTGACGAGCAGGTGTCCACATACATTTGGTCATTTAGTATAATTAACTGCTACTTGACTCTCATGTAAAGGGCAGGCTTCAAGTTAAGATACGGCCTTCTTTAAGTGTCTCTCCGTGTTTTGCATGTCTGTCTCCATTGGTTGACTTGAGTGGAAACAGACAGGGTTCTTGCTCTTCAAGTTAAAAAATATACTTTATATAGAATAGTATGAGAACATCAGGATGAGAACCTTTGGTCCATTGGTTGACTAATATGTGGTTTTCTCCATAGGAGTTTATAAAACAGAGAGTGGTAGCACTGGGAATTGATCCTTATGACCACAGCCCCTGGATTGGACTGACAGATGAGAAGCAAGATAAATTGTGGGTCTGGATGGACAATACAACTCTTAATGAGAACATCAAGTAAGGATGTTTCTAAGGCATAAATTCACACACACACATACTCAAAGACAAATCAGCTGTACACTCAAAAGCACAACATAGTAAACATAGTTTTGTAAGCCTTGTACAGTTGAGGGCAAATGTAATGGCACCCTTCCACTTTTATTAAATCATTCCATATTTCTTCACAAATACGTTGAAATAGAAAAAATGCCTTTGATATCCACACCTTGTTATTGGATTTTCATGGCATCGACAATTGGAGCTAGTACTTGATTGTGCAGTCTTTGGCCAACATAACTGAAGACAAATGCTTCTTGTAGCCACAAATGAGCTTGCTGCAGCTTTCTACTGACAATTTGGCCCAGTATTTAGCAGCAAACCACTCTAATTCTTCAATGCTTGATGGGTGCCCTCCACCAACTGCTTTTTTTGGCCGGCAGGTAGCCTAGAGAATAGAGCTAAACCAAAAGGTTGCCGATTTGAATACCCGAGCCGACAAGGTGAAACTACTATGAAACTACTACTATAGCTGACCCTGTATAACAACACATTTCATTACACCTATCCGGTGACAATAAAACATTTTTTGGGACGATATCGCCAATTAATTTTGGATGTGATTCAGATCTGGACATTGCTGGCCACTTTAGAACAGTCCAGCGTTTCTTCTTGAACCATTTCTGGGTGCTTTTGATGTGTGTTTGGGGTCGTTGTCCTGCTGGAAGACCCACAACCTTCAATGGAAACCCAGTTTTTGGACACACGGTTTAACATTGGACTTCAAAACTCCTTGATAATCTGCTGATTTCATGATGTCTTGCACATGTTCAAGGCCCCCAGAACGAGATGCAAACCTCTCCCATGTTTGATTGTAGGGAGGGTGTTATTTTCATTGAATGCTTAATTTGGTCATCGGTAAACACAGTGCTGATCTGTAACTCAAATGTAGTTTGGTTTGTTTGTGGCCAAATAAGAGTCCAGATCTGAATCACATCCATAACAGATGGCGAGAGCAGAAAACAGCACTTGGTGGAGGGCATCCCTCAAATTGAAGAATTAGAGCAGTTTGTTGCTATATACTGGGCCAAATTGCCAGTCGAAAGGTGCAGCAGATTATTGATGGCTTCAAGAATCATTTGTCTTGAGTGATCTTGGCCAAAGGCTATGCATCCAAGTACTAACTCCAGGGTGCCAATAATTTTGTCCATGCCATTTGTCTTTATTTTCTAAATTAAAATTGTAAAAATCCATGGTGCCAATATATTTGGTCGCAAAAATGTATTTATTCTGGGACATACTGTATGGAGTAATGAGTTCTCTTCTCCCTTTTCAAGGTACTGGGACTTTGGCGAACCAAATAACTATGGGCCTAAAGGTGAAAGTGAAAACTGTGTCCGAATTGGTCAAAAATGTCACAAACAAAAAAATTGTTGGTTTGACTTTCCATGTGCCGAACCATCTAAGAGAATCTGTGAGAGTCGTGCAGTCTGTGAAAGTCGGGCAGGCACTCCATAGTGAAGCCAAATGTAGTGTATTGAATGAGTAACCAGCACAAGGCACCGTATTGTTGGGAAGTATTTAGGGCCCGTTTTCTAGACACAGACCAAACCTACACTCTTAGAAAAAAGGTTTCAAAAGGGTTTTTTGTGTGTCCCCATAGGAGAACGATTTTTGACTCCAAGTAGAAGCCTTTTTGACTCCAGGTAGAACACTATTGGGTTCCGTGTCGATGAAGATCTCTCTGTTGAAAGGGTTCTATCCGGAACCAAAAGCACTACTTCAAATGGTTCTCCTATGGGACAGACAATATATAGCCACTTTTTTTCTAAGAATGTATTGCTGGACTAAGCATGTCCTATGTCATTTTGATTAATGCAGAGTATTACCTTCATTTAAGCTTGTGTCCACACAACAAATATTTCTGCTTTTAGCTATAATTGAATGTCATACCTGTGTAGTTCCTCCACATAGTCAGCTGGATCTGACAGATCCTACTGATATGGATTTAACTTTTTTATTTATATTGGTAAATATGTTTTCCATTGTAACATTTGATATTTTAGTCAATTAACAGATGGTCTTGTCCACAGTGACCTACAATTAGTGCATTTTAGTGAATAATTAGATATACAGATCAATGCAGTAGTATTAGAAAGCCTGCATGGTTTAGACTGTCATCTCAACCTTCTATTCAGGAAAATGTATCAAGGTTGTATTTCTAACAACAGGATTACATTTTTTTATTCAGTTGATTTACAGATTTATTCGTAACAATGGGATTCATTAATTCAGCTGTTTTTACAGATTTATTTGTAACATTTGTATTCATTAATTCAGCTGTTTTATGTATATATTTGTATGTTCAGGTCTAATAGATGGAATTAGACATTAAGTAATACATAAATAAAAATTGAATGATCTAAATGTTCAAAATTTGCTGTGTGTGCGGTTCAGTATCTGAGTCTATGTCCAGTCTCTGAGAGGGATGGAGGGGGAGTTTAGTAGGGTAGTTTATCTCCTATTATGAAGTACACTGTGTCTGGTTTGTTGACATTATTCTCAAATTCTTCTGTTTTATCTATAAATCTATAATCTACACATTGGCTTGCTCCTACCTACAGTATCTTTCCAATTTGGTCCTGCCGTACATACCTACACGTACGCTATGGTTACAGGACGCAGGCCTCCAAATTGTCCCTAGAATTTCTAAGCAAACAGCTGGAGGCAGGGCTTTCTCATATAGAGCTCAATTTTTATGGAATGATCTGCCTACCCATGTGAGAGACGCAGACTTGGTCTCAAACTTTAAGTCTTTTTTGAAGACTCATCTCTTCAGTAGGTCATATGATTGAGTGTAGTCTGGCCCAGGAGTGTGAAGGTGAACGGAAAAGCACTAGAGCGACAAACCACCCTAGCTGTCTCTGCCTGGCCGTTCCCCTTTCTCCACTGGGATTCTCTGCCTCTAACACTATTACAGGGGCTGAGTCACTGGCTTACTGGTGCTCTTCCATGCCGTCCCTAGGAGGGGTGCGTCACTTGAGTGGGTTGAGTCACTGACGTGATCTTCCTGTCTGGGTTGGCGCCCCGCCTTGGGTTGTGCTGTGGCAGAGATCTTTGTGGGCTATACTCGGCCTTGTCTCAGGATGGTAAGTTGGTGGTTGAAGATATCCCTCTAGTGGTGTGGGGGCTGTGCTTTGGCAAAGTGGGTGGAACATCTTGGCCATGTTCTGTTATAATCTCCACCCGGCACAGCCAGAAGAGGAATGGCCACCCCTCATAGCCTGGTTCCTCTGTAGTTTAGGGTTAGGGTTAGGGTTAGGGTTAGGGTTTTGGCCTTTCTAGGGAGTTTTTCCTAGCCACTGTGCTTCTACACCTGCATTGCTTGCTGTTTGGGGTTTTGGGCAGGGTTTCTGTAGAGCACTTTGAGATATCAGCTGATGTAAGAAGGGCTGCATAAATACATTTGATTTGATAATTGACTGTCTTACATCTGTAGTTCTTCATACAACCAGCTGGATGTGACAGAAGTTAATAGATTTGTAAATATGTCTTCTCGTCTTATTAATAATTAGACATACAGTACAGTATATATCAGAACAATTGTTACAGAAAAAACATGATATACTCAGATGACTGATTGGTTGCATAATTGGTTAACTGATTGATTGTGTGCTGTGATATTTTACCAATTTTTATATTGCTATTGTATGGTTCAGCCTTAACATATTTTTTCGTTTTTTTAAGCTCTCTTCTTCACAATTTTCCCATGTGTAAAAAATAAATAAAGTAGTATAATAAAATAACAATAACGTGGCTATATACAGGGGGTACCGGTACCAAGTTGTGCAGGTTAGTCGAGTTAATTTCAGGCTGTATCACAACCGGCCGTGATAGGCCGACGCACAATTGGCCCAGCGTTGTCTGGGTTTGGCCAGTGTAGGCCGTCATTGTAAGTAAGAATTTGTTCTTAACTGACCTTAGTTAAGTAAAGGTTAAATAAAATATATTAACAAAATTGGTAGTATGTACATTTAGGTAGGGGTAAAGTGACTATGCATAGATAATAAACAGTGAGTAGCACCTGTGTAAAAATATATATGAATAAAATATATTAAACATGGTTCAATATGCCGATAAATCAGCACAATCTACTTTTTCAAATTTCCAGCACCTTGAAGCAAAAATTGGGATCATGTTTACTGTGCTAATCAACATACAAACAAATTGAGTTTGTTTGAGTCGCACATTCCATTGGATGGTGCTCTTGTACCGCTGGTTGCTGGGGAGGACTGATTGAGTCTTCTATTTTGGTGAAGTGCTCACTTTGTCCACTGGGTGGTGGACTTCCCCTGCTGCTGCTGGTCTCCCTGCACTAACGTAGATGGATGTCACCTCAGATCCAGGGGTGTTCTGTGGTTCTGGTCTTCCTGGTATAGCGCTCACTGGGTTGTCAACTTCTGGAACAACGACCTGTTCGGAGATGAGAAATCATAGCAACATTTAAATTATAATTCTTTAAAAATGTATTTAAACAAAATAAGTGGTTGACAGAGACCTACCTGTAGTTCAAAATGTTACTGGAGAACCACATAACTGCAGTGATGTTAAAACACAGAAGGTGGAAGCTAGTAAATTAGACTTACATATGTCCTCCATGCGTTGTGAGCTGGTCTCTGCACCGAAGTCATTTCCCAGCTAGCAATGAGGAATTGGCCCAAAAGCGGCCCTCTTCTGGGGGGCCGGAACTGATTGAATCGGCCCGGAAGCGGGTGTCGGACTCGGCCCAGAATCAAAATGAAGGACTGCCCAGAATCGGCCCAAGTACATCAGGCCGTTTCCGTCTACCTGAATTTAGCAGGCCGCATCTTATCAGAATCCCCCCCGGAAGTGGCCCGATGCAAATATAAATAAATGTATACAAAATTACCTGATTTGGTCATTTAAAATATTACTATTATACATTTTGTACATTCAAATTATACCCATCCACAAAACAAATTACAATTGTTTTTATTTCTTACCCCCTTTTAGTCATATCCAATTGTCTTGTCCCATCGCTGCAACTCCTGTATGGCCTTGGGAGAGGCAAAGATCGATAGCTAACGTTGCCGGCGTGCTTGCGCCTGGCACGCCACAGGAGTGGTGCAATGGGTCAAGGACATCCCGGCCGGCCAAACCCTCCCCTAACCCAGACGACGCTGGGCCAACTGTGCACTGCCTCACATGGGTCTCCCGGTCACGGCTAGCACGGGTATCAAACCAACATCTGCAGCATCGCACATTGTCTTAGACCACTGCACCACCTAGAGGACCCATCCACCAAGTTTTAAATGATTATCAATTTGCACAAAGTATCAAAATTCTAAATACTACTTTAACAGGACTCTGAAAGAATTGAATGTAAATGTTAATTACATTTTTTGATCACAGAAACAATGACAAAATATGGAAAAATAAATAATGAAATGTTAATTACATAAAGCATCTGGTGTAATCATCTGCCAAAGAGTAGCCCCAATCGACTCAAGCGCAAAGTAATACATTAGGGCCAGATAACTCACAACAGAATCGGCCCGAGCTCAATCCTCACATCCTAGCTATAAGTACTACTGCCGACGTCTGCTGAGTCTGACTCTCAGCCCAGTTCCCCAACTCTCAGCCGGAATCGGCCCAGATCCACTGTACTAACTGGGTTCTGCCACTGCCACTAGAGATGGTGATGTTGACTCTGGTGTGGACAGAGACTGCTGTGACAGTGTGCTCTGACCTCCATCGCAGACAGACAACACCCACACACCTGTAACTGTAACTGAACAGTTCACTGTGACGTCCAGCAGTAGAGTTGAGTAGAGAGACACCACCTCCATGACTGGTCTGGAAACAACTTTGATAAGAACCAGTGGAGTTGGGAAAGAATGTTGCATGACTTTATAGACATTATGAGATATTACATGTAAGCAGAAACATGCAGCAGATTGTACCAGAAATAAAACTGCACAAAACTCACCCTGCACGGTTAATCTGTACATAATAGTTGACTCCTACCAATTTATCTCATAGGTGGCAATGTGTGGTTCACTGTATTATAATCCACCTTCTACTTGTATTTAGGAGAGATCTCTATCATCAACTATTACAGTACTATTGACCTTCCATCTAAGTTCTTCATGTGGTTCTGCTACAGTCAGACACACTGAACCTCCCTTCCACCCATTTTTTAAATTTAACTAGGCAAGTCAATTAAGAACAAATTCTTATTTTCAATGACGACCTAGAAACAGTGGGTTAACTGCCTTGTTCAGGGGCAGAACGACAGATTTTTATCATGTCAGTTCGGGATTCATTCTTACAACCTTCCGGTTACTAGTCCAAAGCTCTAACCACTAGGCCACCTCCCACCCCATACTGGTCCTTTGGAGGGACTTCAGCCCAGGTACCTAAAGAGAGGAAGAGGTTGCACCTGTCTTTCAGCGAGGGATAAAACACCAAAAACAAACCAGGCTAAAACATGAAACTGTGTTCATTTACAATTTACTTTTTAAAGTATTTATCCTTTTTCTTCTGCCCTCAATGTTTAATTCCATTTGGAAAATACAGGCGCACCATTTAGTAGATCTGTCCACTTGACATCTTATCAAATATCTTTACCCCTTTCATGTAGTTGTTATTCACCCAGTGTTCACGGGTCTGATGGACCCACAACATTATTGGCTTTTTGAAACATGTGACGACCCTCCCACTCTGTCTGCCGTATTCTGTCTTTGTTCTTGTTTCCTTATTAGGATGCCGGTGGGTGGAGTTGGGGAGGGTCGTCAGCTACATGGGAAACACCTGCGCCAGGTGTGTCCCAGAATAAATGGACCTTTTCCACATTCATGGAGGAGACTCTCTCCATGCAGACACCTTTGTAGATTGTTGTGGTTCTTGGTGGCCTTTTTGTTTGCATTGGCACCTTTCAACACCCTGCATTATCACATTTATGCATGCAAAACACTCACTTACATTACTGATTACACACACCATTGTATATTTTCCTTAGTTGCTTTGGTTAATAAATATATTTTGTTACTCCTTATCTCCACGTTGTCTCCCTTTGTTATGGGCTTTGAGCCGGTTCGTGACCACACCACAAAATATATATTTATTAACCAAAGCAACTAAGTAAAATATACAATGGTGTGTGTAATCAGTAATGTAAGTGAGTGTTTTGCATGCATGAATGTGATAATGCAGGGTGTTGAAAGGTGCCAATGCAAACAAAAAGGCCACCAAGAACCACAACACAATCTACAAAGGTGTCTGCATGGAGAGAGTCTCCTCCATGAATGTGGAAAAGGTCCATTTATTCTGGGACACACCTGGCCCAGGTGTTTCCCATGTAGCTGACGACCCTCCCCAACTCCACCCACCGGGATCCTAATAAGGAAACAAGAACAAAGACAGAATACGGCAGACAGGGTGGGAGGGTCGTCACAAACAATACAGCCATAACAATTTATGTAAAAATACCTTAGACTGAGACGTTGACTTATATCAATTACAAGCAATATAGACAGCATACATTGTTGATATTTGCCACTAACCTTTACGAGATCACATTTATCAATAAAAGCGCTATTCGAAAACAAGGTTTTCATCACTATCACTTCACTCTGTTGAAGGAGGAGCGGACCAAAATACAGTGTGATACTTTTGAGACATATTTATTGAATGACGAAAAAACACGAACAATACAAAAACAACAAAAGGGAATCGTGAAAACCTAAACAGTCCTATCTGGTGAAGACAGAGACAGGAACAATCACCCACCAAAACACTCAAAGAATATGGCTACCTAAATATGGTTCACTATCAGAGACAACGATAATCACATGACTCTGATTGAGAACCGCCTCAGGCAGCCATAGACTATGCTATACACCCCACACAACCCCAAGACGAAACACACCACAAATAAACCCATGTCACACCCTGGCCTGACCCTATAAATTAAGATAAGCATAATAAATATAGACCAGGGCGTGACAGAACCCACCCCCCCCCCTAAGGTGCGGACTCCCAGACGCACATCAAAACAATAGGGAGGGTCCGGGTGGGCGTCTGTCCATGGTGGCGGCTCCGGCTCCGGCGCGGGACCCCACTCTATAAATGTCTTAGTCCCCCTTCCTCGCGTCCTAGGATAGTCCACCCTCGCCGCCAACCATGGCCTAGTAGTCCTCACCCAGAACCCCACTGGACTGAGGGGCAGCTCGGAACTGAGGGGCAGCTCGGGACTGAGGGGCAGCTCGGGACTGAGGGACAGCTCGGGACTGAGGGGCAGCTCGGGACTGAGGGGCAGCTCGGGACTGAGGGGCAGCTCGAGACTGAGGGGCAGCTCGGGACTGAGGGGAAGCTCGGGACTGAGGGGAAGCTCGGCACTGAGGGGAAGCTCGGCACTGAGAGGAAGCTCGGGACTGAGGGGAAGCTCAGCACTGAGAGGAAGCCCAGCACTGAGAGGAAGCTCAGCCAGGTATTTGGATCCGGCAGATCCTGGCTGGTTGACAGATCTGGAAGAATCTGGTTGACTGGCAGATCTGGAAGAGTCTGGCTGACTGGCAGATCTGGAAGAGTCCGGCTGACTGGCGGATCTAGAAGAGTCTGGCTGACTGGCAGATCTGGAAGAGTCTGGCTGACTGGCGGATCTGGAAGAGTCTGGCTGACTGGCGGATCTGGAAGAGTCTGGCTGACTGGCGGATCTGGAAGAGTCTGGCTGACTGGCGGATCTGGAAGAGTCTGGCTGACTGGCAGATCTGGAAGAGTCTGGCTGACTGACAGCTCAGACTGCTCCATGTAGACTGACAGCTCTGGCTGCTCCATGCAGACTGACAGCTTGGGCTGCGCTAAACAGGCGGGAGTCTCCAGCAGCGCTGTAGAGGAGAAAGGCTCCGGTAGCGCTGAACAGGCGGGAGGCTCCGGCAGCGCAGGAGAGGAGGAAGGCTCTGGCTGCGCTAAACAGACGGGAGACTCCGGCAGCACAGGAGAGGAGAAAGGCTTTTGCTCTCAGTATTTTATGGAAATGATAAATGAGCCCCATTGAACACAAATTAAGGCCGGTCTACACACCACACGAGGGACAGAGTTTAACTGTGTGTGTTGCAAATATTTTCTTGTACTTGATGCATGTGTACTGTGTCTTCCTGTCCTTCTTGGGTCCACACACATCACAGCCCTTCTTGTTCCTATTCCTATTGTTTTATTTTTGTAAAAAACAAAATCAACTTTATTTAACCAGGTAGGCTAGTTGAGAACAAGTTCTCATTTGCAACTGCGACCTGGCCAAGATAAAGCATAGCAGTGTGAACAGACAACACAGAGTTACACATGGAGTAAACAATTAACAAGTCAATAACACAGTAGAAAAAAGGGGAGTCTATATACATTGTGTGCAAAAGGCATGAGGAGGTAGGTGAATAATTACAATTTTGCAGATTAACACTGGAGTGATAAATGATCAGATGGTCATGTACAGGTAGAGATATTGGTGTGCAAAAGAGCAGAAAAAATAAATAAATAAAAACAGTATGGGGATGAGGTAGGTGAAAATGGGTGGGCTATTTACCAATAGACTATGTACAGCTGCAGTGATCGGTTAGCTGCTCAGATAGCAGATGTTTGAAGTTGGTGAGGGAGATCAAAGTCTCCAACTTCAGCGATTTTTGCAATTCGTTCCAGTCACAGGCAGCAGAGTACTGGAACGAAAGGCGGCCAAATGAGGTGTTGGCTTTAGGGATGATCAGTGAGATACACCTGCTGGAGCGCGTGCTACGGATGGGTGTTGCCATCGTGACCAGTGAACTGAGATAAGGCGGAGCTTTACCTAGCATGGACTTGTAGATGACCTGGAGCCAGTGGGTCTGGCGACGAATATGTAGCGAGGGCCAGCCGACAAGAGCATACAAGTCGCAGTGGTGTGTGGTATAAGGTGCTTTAGTGACAAAACGGATGGCACTGTGATAACCTGCATCCAGTTTGCTGAGTAGAGTGTTGGAAGCAATTTTGTAGATGACATCGCCGAAGTCAAGGATCGGTAGGATAGTCAGTTTTACTAGGGTAAGTTTGGCGGCGTGAGTGAAAGAGGCTTTGTTGCGGAATAGAAAGCCGACTCTTGATTTGATTTTCGTTTGGAGATGTTTGATATGAGTCTGGAAGGAGAGTTTACAGTCTAGCCAGACACCTAGGTACTTATAGATGTCCACATATTCAAGGTCGGAACCATCCAGGGTGGTGATGCTAGTCGGGCATGCGGGTGCAGGCAGCGATCGGTTGAAAAGCATGCATTTGGTTTTACTAGCGTTTAAGAGCAGTTGGAGGCCACGGAAGGAGTGTTGTATGGCATTGAAGCTCTTTTGGAGGTTAGATAGCACAGTGTCCAAGGACGGGCCGGAAGTATATAGAATGGTGTCGTCTGCGTAGAGGTGGATCAGAGAATCGCCCGCAGCAAGAGCAACATCATTGATATATACAGAGAAAAGAGTCGGCCCGAGAATTGAACCCTGTGGCACCCCCACAGAGACTGCCAGAGGACCGGACAGCATGCCCTCCGATTTGACACACTGAACTCTGTCTGCAAAGTAATTGGTGAACCAGGCAAGGCAGTCATCCGAAAAACCGAGGCTACTGAGTCTGCCGATAAGAATACAGTGATTGACAGAGTCGAAAGCCTTGGCAAGGTCGATGAAGACGGCTGCACAGTACTGTCTTTTATCGATGGCGGTTATGATATCGTTTAGTACCTTGAGTGTGGCTGAGGTGCACCCGTGACTAGCTCGGAAACCAGATTGCACAGCGGAGAAGGTACGGTGGGATTCGAGATGGTCAGTGACCTGTTTGTTGACTTGGCTTTCGAAGACCTTAGATAGGCAGGGCAGGATGGATATAGGTCTGTAACAGTTTGGGTCCAGGGTGTCTCCCACTTTGAAGAGGGGGATGACTGCGGCAGCTTTCCAATCCTTGGGGATCTCAGACGATATGAAAGAGAGGTTGAACAGGCTGGTAATAGGGGTTGCGACAATGGAGGCGGATAGTTTCAGAAATAGAGGGTCCAGATTGTCAAGCCCAGCTGATTTGTACGGGTCCAGGTTTTGCAGCTCTTTCAGAACATCTGCTATCTGGATTTGGGTAAAGAGAACCTGGAGAGGTTTGGGCGAGGAGCTGCGGGGGGGGTGGAGCTGTTGGCCGAGGTTGGAGTAGCCAGGCGGAAGGCATGGCCAGCCATTGAGAAATGCTTGTTGAAGTTTTCGATAATCATGGATTTATCGGTGGTGACCGTGTTACCTAGCCTCAGTGCAGTGGGCAGCTGGGAAGAGGTGCTCTTGTTCTCCATGGACTTCACAGTGTCCCAGAACTTTTTGGAGTTGGAGCTACAGGATGCAAACTTCTGCCTGAAGAAGCTGGCCTTAGCTTTCCTGACTGACTGCGTGTATTGGTTCCGGACTTCCCTGAACAGTTGCATATCGCGGGGACTATTCGATGCTATTGCAGTCCGCCACAGGATGTTTTTGTGCTGGTCGAGGGCAGTCAGGTCTGGAGTGAACCAAGGGCTGTATCTGTTCTTAGTTCTGCATTTTTTGAACGGAGCATGCTTATCTAAAATGGTGAGGAAGTTACTTTTAAAGAATGACCAGGCATCCTCAACTGACGGGATGAGGTCAATGTCCTTCCAGGATACCCGGGCAAGGTCGATTAGAAAGGCCTGCTCACAGAAGTGTTTTAGAGAGCGTTTGACAGTGATGAGGGGTGGTCGTTTGACTGCGGCTCCGTAGTGGATACAGGCAATGAGGCAGTGATTGCTGAGATCCTGGATGAAGACAGCGGAGGTGTATTTGGAGGGTCAGTTGGTCAGGATGACGTCTATGAGGGTGCCCTTGTTTACAGAGTTAGGGTTGTACCTGTTGGGTTCCTTGATGATTTGTGTGAGACTGAGGGCATCTAGCTTAGATTGTAGGACTGCCGGGGTGTTAAGCATATCCCAGTTTAGTTCACCTAACAGAACAAACTCTGAAGCTAGATGGGGGGCGATCAATTCACAAATGGTGTCCAGGGCACAGCTGGGAGCTGAGGGGGGTCGGTAGCAGGTGGCAACAGTGAGAGACTTATTTCTGGAGAGAGTAATTTTCAAAATTAGTAGTCGAACTGTTTGGGTATGGACCTGGAAAGTATGACATTACTTTGCAGGCTATCTCTGCAGTAGACTGCAACTCCTCCCCCTTTGGCAGCTCTATCTTGACGGAAGATGTTATAGTTGGGTATGGAAATCTCTGAATTTTTGGTGGCCTTCCTGAGCCAGGATTCAGACACGGCAAGGACATTAGGGTTAGCAGAGTGTGCTGAAGCAGTGAGTAAAACAAACTTAGGGAGGAGCCTTCTGATGTTGACATGCATGAAACCAAGGCTTTTTCGATCACAGAAGTCAACAAATGAGGGTGCCTGGGGACATGCAGGGCCTGGGTTTACCTCCACATCACCCGCGGAATAGAGAAGGAGTAGTATGAGGGTGCGGCTAAAGGCTATCAAAACTGGTCGCCTAGAGCATTGGGGACAGAGAATAAGAGGAGCAGGTTTCTGGGCATGGTAGAATATATTCAGGGCATAATGCGCAGACAGGGGTATGGTGGGGTGCGGGTACAGCGGAGGTAAGCCCATGTGTGGGAGGTGGGACTAAGGAGGTATCAGGGGTATGAAGAGTGGAACTAGGGGCTCCATTGTGAACTAAAACAATGATAACTAACCTGAACAACAGTATACAAGGCATATTGACATTTGAGAGAGACATACAGCGAGGCATACAGTAATCACAGGTGTTGAATTGGGAAAGCTAGCTAAAACAGTAGGTGAGACAACAACAGCTAATCAGCCAGCACAACAACAGCAGGTAAAATGGCGTTGACTAGGCAACGGGGCCGACAGATAAAACATAAACAAGCAGAATGAGGTACCGTGATTAATGGACAATCCAGCGTGCATCAGCTATGTAGCCAAGTGATCAGTGATCAGTGTCCTTCTTGTTCCTGCAATCGAGAATGATGAAAACACTAAGTTCAGGAATTTTACTAACATCTCACTCAATCACTCACATATATAGTTACAGCAGGCCAAGGTAGGAAAACAAGACACACACACATGCAACAACATCACTCACACATACTTCCGGTATTGGAGTTGTTGGTTCTGTGGGTCGGGCGGATGGGGCACCATCATCCTCCCCCTGAATCCTCCTCACGATGGCTGCAGAAGCTGGGGTCCTTGTGATATGTTGTCTCCTCTGGATTTGAGGTCTTACCAATGCCTTGCCCAGCTTCTCGAGAAAGATCTGTCTCCTCTGGAGCTTCCCTCTGTTCCAATCTGGGTTCAACGACATCCAGACGACAAACGCGTTGTACACCGAGATGTCCAAGATGTTGAAGAATATCACAAGTGGCCAGAGTAGGGTTCTTTATTTACAGCTGTAGCCAGTCACCAGCTTGTCTAAATTCTCCACCCCTCCTTTTGTGGCATTGTAATCCATTATGTTCCTGGCCACAGATTATCCCATCCCTATGCAGTGTACTCATGAGTATCATATTTTTGTCTTTCTTTGGCACATAGGACACTAGGGACGTGTCGGCCGTCAACACAAACTTAGAGGAATTGATAGGCCTGTTCCCTATATTCACCAGCTGAGGTGAGAGCTCTGACTTGTTTCTTGTACTGTTCCTACCATCATCAGCTTCCTCCTGAGGAGCTCCTGTCCCAGTTTGTGCAAAGTAACAATCATCACATGTGATGTTGTGGCCACAGAGTCCCTGTGTCACGTCCAGGATCACCTGTATTCCTTAGTTCTTCTCAGGGGCTCCTCCATCTGGATCCCCTGTACACACTTGCAAGATCCACGCAAATGATGATGTAGCATCACAGGCAGTCTAGATCTTGATTCCATATTTTAGGGGTTTTGACAGTATGCACTGCCTGAAGGGGAAGTGGACCCTAAATGGCATAAGCTGCTCATCAACAGTAGTGTTGGGCCCAGGGTTGTAGAACAGAGGAAGGCGGTCCACCCAATTGTCCCACACTGACCTGATTGCAGCTAGCTTGTCTCTCTGCCGCCGAGCTGGTCTGGTGTCTCAAAGTGGATAATCCAGAAAATAATGTGGACGTTTTCCAGGGACATTGTTATTCTGTGGATTCCCCATTGGATCTGAAAACACCAGCAAGGATAAGAACCCCAAAGTATGCATGTCTCCAAAAACACACCTTCCCTCCAAATTAGTACAGTCCAGAGTGATTTTCTGGATGGTGTCTGGGATGAACAGTTCAATAGAAGACTTTATGTCCTGAACATGAGTAACCTCCATCCGGTCCTGGTTGCATCTTTATCACATTGGCAGCCATGCTGGGTGGCTCATTCCTTAGGCAAGAAGACCATTACATTTCACAATTTGTTGACATCCATATTTCTCCTCCTGCAGGCTGCTGATGAGCTGGTTTCTGACAGGCTGGTCCTCAGGCTGGCTGCTGATGTGCTGGTCCTGGGGCTGGCTGAGGGTCAGTTTCATCCTCTTCTTCCAACTCACCGTCAGACCCAAGTTAAACAATTTAAAGGCAAATACTACCAAATACTAATTGAGTGCATGTAAACTTCTGACCCACTGTGAATGTGATGAAAGAAAGAAAGTATATGTACAGTACATTCTCTCACTCTCATGGGGCTGCAGGTAACCTAGTGGTTAGAGAGTTGGACTAGTAACCGAACGGTTGCCAAATCGAATCCCCGAGCTGACAAGGTAAAAATCTGTCGTTCTGCCCCTGAACAAGGCAGTTAACACACTGTTCTTAGGCCGTCATTGAAAATAAGAATTTGTTGTTTGTTCTTATATTTAATGACATTTTTATCTAGTTTGAAAAGGCTTATCCCACATTTCCAAACTTTTTAGGCGATCATGTCAACAACTTCCTTGTTCTGTTTTTATACTTTGAGATTACTCAGTCAATAAAAAATTGAAAATAGGAATTTTACTCTTTAAGATGTCCCCTTTTACTGTCCCCTAAACAGATCAATTTTACCCCCATAAAAGAGCATCAATTGGATGTCTCAGTCAACCAAGAAAAGACCCAGACAGAAGCCCTGAAGACATCTAAAGAGACTCCTTGAATCCTTTCTTCCTCATGGAGCAAGGTGAGTTGAATTTCCAATATGAATAAGGCTTTTATATCGATGTCACATTTTTAAGCATCTTTATTTTCGTGCTTATAACTTGCTTATACATGTCATTTTATACTGTCAAAAAGCATTTTTATGACCAAATTCACATTCTTTAGTGTCGACAATATTTGTTTTATGAGTGTTTGAGATTTGGCCCCTGATTGGTCAAAAACTCTTCAAATATAATAATGTTTGAAGCACAAAATATTTTGCAGGTAGGTCATCTCTCTCTTTCTCTCTCATCATGTCACAAGCTGACAGGCTCCCAGAGGCAGGGCCCCAAGCTCACTCAACTGCCCCTCTCCTCTCCAACAGCCATCAGCCCAGAATGTCCTGAAGTCAGAACATCTAAAAGATAATCTGGGAATCCTTTCTTCCTCGTGGAGCTTTCTAAAGATGAGTTGGATATTCAATGTGATGTTTGGATATAGATATATATTATTTAAGAAATTTGTGTTCATTGTTTTCGTTAACATGTATGTTTTTATTTTTATATGAAGGCTATTTATCTATTCAGCAGGAGCCGTTGTTTTGTATTCATACTGTTTGTAGACAATAGCTTCTGCCCTCTTGGGTTCTATTTGACTCTCTTATCGTGTCAAAACTACTCTGACTAGAAACTATGATTGGAAACTATGATTAGAAACTATGACAAACTATGATCAAACGATGATAAGAAACTATGACCAACGTTGAAGCCATGTCTGTGGGTGTGATGATCTATTATGTCATTGTGTAATACTACTGTCTCGCTCTCTCTTTCTACTACCTCCTTAGACAATGACATCAAATTAATATAATGTGCTATATAGTGTGCATCTGCGATAACTTTATGTAATAGATTCTCTCTCTCTCTCTTTCTCTCTCTCTCAATTCAATTCAATTCAATGGGCTTTATTGGCATGGTAAACATATGTTAACATTGCCTTAGCAAGTGAAGTAGATGATAAACAAAAGTGAAAAAAACTTCTCTCTCTCTCTCTCGCTGATAAAATACAAATTACAAGACATTAACTCCTGAGTGTTGAATTTATGCCCACTCTATAGCCACCCTGGTTAATATCTGACCTTGCGGATCATCTATCAGTGTTGGATCATCTTGAATAACAGTAAGGGGCACATGTTCTCTTAAATGTGCACCCAGCACAGCTCTCGGAGCGCTGTTCCTCTCTATGTTTAATCCTAGTTTATGACTTATAGGGAGTGTTTACTAGATGCTGTGCTTCAGCATATTCATTGATTAGTCTTAGGTTTTTAGGCTGGATATGTGTAAAACACTTTGTGACAAATGCCGATGCAAAAAAAAGGGTTTTAAGAAACACATTTGGGTGATTGACAGATATATTATTATACAAATATGACATTATTATTTTTATTATCATGATTATTATTATTTGTTACAGGTGAGACATACCCAGAAATGTCAAGGTTTCACAAACATAAAACAACTATCTAGTTCATGTTTCTCAGACTTACACACTGTTGAGTTTCCTATTTACTAAAGAACAATCATTAAGATAAAACACAAAAAGTTGTAATATAATCGGTTTACATGTCATTTTATACTGAAAACAGGTACATTCTGAAAGATTTTTATTCACATCTCAATTTGGGACAATAGTGTTAATTTTTATTTTACTTAAATTGTATTATTTATGTTGTCTAATACCATGCTAATACACTCCCAAGCAATGCAAGCAGATGTGGAATTAAACCCCATTCACAGTCTTTTTGGATTTTTTTTAACCTTTATTTAACTAGGCAAGTCAGTTAAGAACAAATTCTTATTTTCAATGACAGCCTAGGAACAGTGGGTTAACTGCCTGTTCAGGGGCAGAACGACAGATTTGTACGACAGATTTAAACATACATTTACAATTATTCAAAGTTTACTATGCAATAAAAAATCTATTAAACTAAAGCGTTTTTTTTTCTAAACCTTTATAGCAGGTGTATCTCACTGATCATCCCTAAAGCCAACACCTCATTTGGCCGCCTTTCATTCCAGTTCTCTGCTGCCTGTGACTGGAACAAATTGCAAAAATCGCTGAAGTTGGAGACTTTTATCTCCTTCACCAACTTCAAACATCTGCTATCTGAGCAGCTAACCGATCGCTGCAGAGGTACATAGTCTATCGGTAAATAGCCCACCCAATTTACCTACCTCATCCCCATACTGTTTATATTTATTTACTTTTCTGCTCTTTTGCACACCAGTATCTCTACCTGTACATGACCATCTGATCATTTATCACTCCAGTGTTAATCTGCAAAATTGTAATTATTCGCCTACCTCCTCATGCCTTTTGCACACAATGTATATAGACTCCCCTTTTTTTCTTTTTCTTTTCTACTGTGTTATTGACTTGTTAATTGTTTACTCCATGTGTAACTCTGTGTTGTCTGTTCACACTGCTATGCTTTATCTTGGCCAGGTCGCAGTTGTAAATGAGAACTTGTTCTCAACTAGCCTACCTGGTTAAATAAAGGTGAAATAAATAAAATAAATAAATATAAATCCTACATATTATTATTACACAATACAACACTGTAATGCCCAATGAATGTTTATATGTGTAATTATTGTTTTTGTCGAGACAGAAGGACAGAGAGAGAGAGAGATTTAATTCATTGAAGGTAAATACAATTTTCTTTCAAACCTTTTATTTTCTTCAAAAACTTTACTGCATTAATTTAAGCATAGTATACAAAATATTAACATTATACTATACAATATAAAATATGAAACTATAATACTAATGTTTATTGCTAAACCTTAATATGGATCAGAACTGTTATTATTACACGTCACTACACAATACATGTTTTCTTTTGTTGTAAACACATGAGAAAATCTCCCATTTTGGGGCTGGAATAGGATGTTGAGGCAGCTGTGTGTGAAAATCTTCACCGTTGAATTGTCCAGTTGGAAAATGTAACCCATATGGCCCTCACTCATATCAATCCCACCATTAAAACAAACATGAAGGACACAATTCACCTAGAATAGGTCTAGCAGACATTTTTATTTGGTTTTCTGTGGTTTATCTCTCATGAGGTTTCTTCTCGCTCGTAGTGTTCACAGGACAAGTCTAAGACATACTAATACTCAGGCAGACCTACCCGGAAATTACTTTTTTCAAACACATTTTCTTTAAGTTCAACAAGGTCACTACGTGACACATCAATCACCAGGCCATCACTTATTATTTCAAACGTGCTTCACTTCAAAGAAACAGCTGCACTATCAAGTTACATAAGCACACAATCAATATTGTGAGAACATTAACAAGTCAAACACAGGAGACAGGAGATTGATCAATCACTTTTTGACATCAACCATCTACAATATTCTCTCTAATGTGCTTAGAGTTTTGAAACAACTGCCTTTTTTATTTTCTCTTTGGAGTTTTGTACTAAGCACATACTTGTGAAAATTGAAGACACACACTTGTTTTTTTTATCCTTGTGGGGACCTAACATTAACCTTAAACCCTAAACCTAACCCTTCATCCTAATTGTAACCCTAATCTTAACCCTTAATCTTAAATTGTCTTTGCCCTTGTGGGGATGTGGGAAATGTCCTCACGAGGGAGAGTTGTCCTTGTTTTACTATCCTTGTGGGGACTTTGGGGGATTTCATGTCTCCACGAGGATAGATGAACAAAACCCAAACAGACAAAAAACTGTCAGAACACTTGAAAACTTTGCAACTCTCTTAAAGAAAACTGTAATGTGAACCTTAGCCTGAAGAGAATGAGAAGGAGGTAGAAACCACACAATGTTCAATTTAGAAGTGTGGGAGATTAAATCTTGTATCTTACCCTGATCTGACAACTTTGAATGACTCAAATACTAAATAAACAATGGTAGCATTTACTCACGTCACTACTTCCTCCGTCCTCTTTGAAGTTGTTTATGACTCAATGGGGGACTTCTGTGTTGTGCAAAGTTGACTTCCTTATGACACACTTTTCTGAAGTAAAGTGTCAAATTAAATGATAATGCCAGATAATAATGAGGTTGACAGTATTTGTTCATAGATCAGTGCTCTACAGTCTTGTTGCTGGTGCTGAGCAATTAGTGCTTTCTGAGATCTGTTCGGGTTTTGGTTCGATTATTAAAAAATAATCACGGATTTCGGTTGTGATTATTTGGGTTGAACGCTGTAAAAAAAAGACAATTAATAAATAAACAATTAATATAGGTCCCATGATGGTAGTGGCTGTCCATTACTGCTCATCATTTATTCACATGGCTTTACTTTAATAATATGTCAGTTGTTGTGTAAATGACGTGTTTTATTTGATTGCTTTATTACTTCATTCCATTTCATCTCATCTCTATAGCTGCTGCCTATGCTGTCTGACTAAATTGCTATTTTGTAGTTCTTTAATAGGGCATACTTTTATGATCATGTATTTTCAGGTACAGATAGCTCGCAAAGCATCAGCTGCTCTCTATGTCCCCTCACGGTCATGCATTCTTCTGTCTCTTCTGTAGCAGGCATAAAAGAAACACAACTGGACAAGTAGATGCGCAATGGATTATGGTCACTGTAGTTAATTGCCACGTGTCATGCACTAAACTATGTAGAATATTGTCCTGTTGGAAACTACAACTCCCTACTTCATCGCACAGTTCAGGCTTTCTCTGATTTATCTATAGAGAAACTGTGCATTGTGTGCATCGAGCTCGCAGAAAAAAACTGAACTGAACTGAACAAAATGGAATTCAAATAAATGAACAAACATCAGTCAATTAGTTGTTTAAAAAATAGAGGTGCTGAGGGTGCTGCAGCAGCCACAGCTGTAGGAAGTAGAGGTGCTGAGGGTGCTGCAGCAGCCACAGCTGTAGGAAGTAGAGGTGCTGAGGGTGCTGCAGCAGTCACAGCTGTAGGAAGTAGAGGTGCTGAGGGTGCTGCAGCAGTCACAGCTGTAGGAAGTAGAGGTGCTGAGGGTGCTGCAGCAGTCACAGCTGTAGGAAGTAGAGGTGCTGAGGGTGCTGCAGCAGCCACAGCTGTAGGAAGTAGAGGTGCTGAGGGTGCTGCAGCAGTCACAGCTGTAGGAAGTAGAGGTGCTGAGGGTGCTGCAGCAGCCACAGCTGTAGGAAGTAGAGGTGCTGAGGGTGCTGCAGCAGTCACAGCTGTAGGAAGTAGAGGTGCTGAGGGTGCTGCAGCAGTCACAGCTGTAGGAAGTAGAGGTCCTGAGGGTGCTGCAGCAGCCACAGCTGTAGGAAGTAGAGGTGCTGAGGGTGCTGCAGCAGCCACAGCTGTAGGAAGTAGAGGTGCTGAGGGTGCTGCAGCAGTCACAGCTGTAGGAAGTAGAGGTGCTGAGGGTGCTGCAGCAGTCACAGCTGTAGGAAGTAGAGGTGCTGAGGGTGCTGCAGCAGTCACAGCTGTAGGAAGTAGAGGTGCTGAGGGTGCTGCAGCAGCCACAGCTGTAGGAAGTAGAGGTGCTGAGGGTGATGCAGCAGTCACAGCTGTAGGAAGTAGAGGTGCTGAGGGTGCTGCAGCAGCCACAGCTGTAGGAAGTAGAGGTGCTGAGGGTGCTGCAGCAGCCACAGCTGTAGGAAGTAGAGGTGCTGAGGGTGCTGCAGCAGCCACAGCTGTAGGAAGTAGAGGTGCTGAGGGTGCTGCAGCAGCCACAGCTGTAGGAAGTAGAGGTCCTGAGGGTGCTGCAGCAGCCACAGCTGTAGGAAGTAGAGGTCCTGAGGGTGCTGCAGCAGCCACAGCTGTAGGAAGTAGAGGTGCTGAGGGTGCTGCAGCAGCCACAGCTGTAGGAAGTAGAGGTGCTGAGGGTGCTGCAGCAGCCACAGCTGTAGGAAGTAGAGGTGCTGAGGGTGCTGCAGCAGCCACAGCTGTAGGAAGTAGAGGTGCTGAGGGTGCTGCAGCAGTCACAGCTGTAGGAAGTAGAGGTGCTGAGGGTGCTGCAGCAGCCACAGCTGTAGGAAGTAGAGGTCCTGAGGGTGCTGCAGCAGCCACAGCTGTAGGAAGTGGAGGTGCTGAGGGTGCTGCAGCAGCCACAGCTGTAGGAAGTAGAGGTGCTGAGGGTGCTGCAGCAGCCACAGCTGTAGGAAGTAGAGGTGCTGAGGGTGCTGCAGCAGCCACAGCTGTAGGAAGTAGAGGTGCTGAGGGTGCTGCAGCAGCCACAGCTGTAGGAAGTAGAGGTGCTGAGGGTGCTGCAGCAGTCACAGCTGTAGGAAGTAGAGGTGCTGAGGGTGCTGCAGCAGCCACAGCTGTAGGAAGTAGAGGTCCTGAGGGTGCTGCAGCAGCCACAGCTGTAGGAAGTGGAGGTGCTGAGGGTGCTGCAGCAGCCACAGCTGTAGGAAGTAGAGGTGCTGAGGGTGCTGCAGCAGTCACAGCTGTAGGAAGTAGAGGTGCTGAGGGTGCTGCAGCAGTCACAGCTGTAGGAAGTAGAGGTGCTGAAGGTGCTGCAGCAGCCACAGCTGTAGGAAGTAGAGGTGCTGAGGGTGCTGCAGCACCCTCTGAAAAATCTGAATAAAATATATACACAGTACCAGTCAAATGTTTGGACAAACCTACTAATTCCAGGGTTTTTCTTTATTTGTACTATTTTCTTGCATTTCAAAAAGTTATGGAAAAAAAGAAATATAGAAAATACATATTTTTTTCTTTGTATTATCTTTTACCAGATCTAATGTGTTATATTCTCCTACATTAATTTCACATTTACACAAACTTCAAAGTGTTTCTTTCAAATGGTATCAAGAATATTCATATCATTGCTTCAGGTCCTGAGCTACAGGCAGTTAGATTTGGGTATATAATTTTAGGTGAACATTTAAAAAAGGGGCAGATCCTTATTAAGACATGAAGGTCAGTCAATCCAGAGATTTCAAGAAGTTTAAAAGTTGCTTTAAGTGCAGCCGTAAAAACCATCAACCGCCATGATGAAACTGGCTCTCATGAGGACCACCACAGGAAAGGAAGATCCAGAGTTTCATCTGCTGCAGAGGATAAGTTCATTAGAGTTAGTTGCACCTCAGAATCCAGACCAAATAAATGTTTCACATAGTTCAAGTAACAGGCACATCTCAATATCAACTGTTCAGAGGAGTCTGTGTGAATCAGGCCTTCGTGGCCAAATTGCTGCAAAGAAACCACTACTAAAAGATACCAATAAGAAGAAGAGACTTGCTTGGGCCAAGAAACATGAGCAATGGACATTAGACCGGTGGAGATCTGTCCTTTTGTCTGATGAGTCCAAATTTGAGAGTTTTGGTTCCAACCGCCATGTCTTTGTAAGAAGCAGAGTAGGTGAATGGATGATCTCCGTATGTGTGGTTCCCACCGTGAAGCATGGAGGAGGAGGTGTGATGGTGTGGGGCTGAATTGCTGGTGACACACAGTGATCTATTTAGAATTCAAGGCACAAATAACCAGCATGGCTACCACAGCATTCTGCAGCGATTCACCATTCCATCTGGTTTGCGCTTAGTAGGACTATCATTTGTTTTTCAATAGGACAATGACATACACACCTCCAGGCTGTGTACGTGCTATTTGACCAAGAAGGAGAGTGATTGAGTGCTGCATCAGATGACTTGGCCTCCAAAATCACAGGACCTCAACCCAAATGAGAAGGTTTGGGATGAGCTGGACCACAGAGTGAAGGAAAGGCAGCCAACAAGTGCTCAGCATATTTGGCAACTCCTTCAACTTGTTGGAAAAGCATTCCATGTGAAGCTGGTTGAGAGAATGCCAAGAGTGTGCAAAAATGTAATCAAGGCAATGCGTGGCTACTTTTAAGAATTGAAAATCTAAAATATATTTAGATTGTTTAAAACTTTTTTGGTTACTACATGATTCCATATGTGTTATTGCATAGTTCTGATGTCTTCATTATTATTCTATAATGTAGAAAATGCTAAAAATAAAGAAAAACCCTTGAATGAGTTGTTGTGTCCAAACTTTGACTGGTAGTGTACATTGAGTTGCTTAAATTAGCTATTCCTATCAACATTAATAAGAATTTCAATGACAATGACTGTCTATAGGTATAAGGCTATTCTCATGAGCCATAATCTAGCTCAGCTTTAAATGTCTGACTTTGTTATGGGAATGAGATATTGGCTATTTCTAACACATTTTGTAAGTGCTGAAATTAGACACAATGACTAAACATTATAGGCAGGTGTGTCTAAACATTTTTGCATGACTTTGAGAGGTTAACTTAAATGGTTAGGGTCAGGGGGTGTAGCTCCCTTTTAAAGTGTGAGTGACTGTGACAAGAAACTGAAAACCACTTCCTGTTG
The DNA here is from genome assembly GCF_036934945.1 of Oncorhynchus masou masou. NCBI lineage: Eukaryota > Metazoa > Chordata > Actinopteri > Salmoniformes > Salmonidae > Oncorhynchus > Oncorhynchus masou. Next base: position 16,548,360 of record NC_088234.1, on the reverse strand, counting down.
ACTGGGTTCTGTGCTGAGAAGAGCTGTTTAAAGTTCTCAGGTGTGAAGGTGCTCTGTTGAAGTTCTCTGTGAGTGAATCACTGTATTTCCATGCCAAGAAAGAATCAACTTTATCAGGCCCACATTTCATATAACAACATGGAAATGGAACTGAATCACTTCCTGGGTCCTATTGATTCATACAGTTGAAGTCGGAAGTTTACATACACTTACATACACACTCGTTGTTCAACCAATCCACAAATTTCTTGTTAACAAACTATAGTTTAACCATTTTTTTGTGCATGACACAAGTAATTTTTCCAACAATTGTTTACAGACAGATTATTTCACTTATAATTCACTGTATCACAATTCCAGCGGGTCAGAAGTTTATATACACTAAGTTGATAGTGCCCTTAAACAGCTTGTAAAAATGCAGGAAATTATGTCATGGCTTTAGAAGCTTCTGATAGGCTAATTGACATCATTTGAGTCAACTGAAGGTGTACCTGTGGATGTATTCCAAGGCCTACCTTCAAACTCAGTGCCTCTTTGCTTGTCATCATGGGAAAATCAAAAGAAATCAGCCAAGACCTCAGAAAAAAATTGTAGACCTCCACAAGTCTGGTTCATCCTTGGGAGCAATTTCCAAATGCCTTAAGGTACCACGTTCATCTGTACAAACAATAGAACGCAAGTATAAACACCATTGGACCAAGCAGCCATCAAACGGCTCAGGAAGGAGATGTGTTCTGTCTCTTTTAGATGAACGTACTTTGGTGCTAAAAGTGCCAATCAATCCCTTAACAACAGCAAAGGACCTTGTAAAGATGCTGGAGGAAACGGTACAAAATTATCTATATCCACAGTAAAACTAGTCCTATATCTACAACCTGAAAGGCCGCTCAGCAAGAAAGAAGCCACTGCTCTAAAACTGCCATAAAAAATCCAGACTACGCTTTGCAACTGCACATGGGGACAAAGGTCATACTTTTTTGAGAAATATCCTCTGGTCTGATGAAACAAAAATATAACTGTTTGGCCATAATGACCACTGTTATGTTTGGAGGAAAAAGGGGGAGGCTTGCAGGCCGAAGAACACCATCCCAGCCGTGAAGCACGGGGGTGGCAGCGTCATGTTGTGGGGGTGCTTTGCTGCAAAAGGTATGGTCCACTTCACAAAATAGATGTCATCATGAGAAGCTAAATTATGTGGATATATTGAAGCAACATCTCAAGACATCAGTCAGGAAGTTAAAGCTTGGTCACAAATGGGTCTTCCAAATGGACAATGACCGGAAGCATACATCCAAAGTTGTGGCAAAATGGCTTAAGCACAACAAATTCAAGGTATTGGAGTGGCCATCACAAAGCCCTGACCTCAGTCCCATCGAAAACGTGTGCGCAGAACTGAAAAAGCTTGTGCGAGCAAGTTTTACCAAAGTTAAACAATTTAAAGGCCATGCTACCAAATACTAAGTGTATGTAAACGTCAGTCCCACTGGGAAAGTGATGAAAGAACTAAAAAATGAAATAAATCATTCTCTCTATTATTATTCTGACATTTCACATTCTTAAAATAAAGTGGTGATCCTAACTGATCGAAGACAGGGACTTTTTACTAGGATTAAATGTCAGGAATTGTGAAAAACTTTGTTTAAATGTATTTGGCTAAGGTGTAAGTAAACTTCCGACTTCAACTGTCGGTGCTTAATTTAAAATAACATCCTTCCCAATATCAAAATAAAAATGTAAAAACCCCTGGAAGTTTATTTCATGGACGTTGTGTCTTCGCAAGACATGTTGGGGCTTTGTTAGAATTGAATAACGCCTTCATGTGCAATTCCTTAGTCCATAGCGATGGACCAAATCAAAGCTGTTGTAAATCTTCACATTTATTAAAGTGAACACTTCATAGTATATTAGCTATTAGCATGATGAGGTTCCAGTATTAGAGATGTGCCCTGACCTAGCCAACACATTACAAACTCACAGACATGGTGCGCGATCAGCAGGTTTTGAATATACCACTTGCTGCGTTACAAGTTTTACTAGTTTGGAGTTTTGTAACTAAGAATTTAGAAAATTCACCATATACTGTACTTGTGAAAATAGCAACAAAGCAATTGAAAAACACTGTATGATGAAATCGTCAACCCTGTTACAGTCAACCCTCTCACTTAATTTGGCACTTAATTGGCACTTACTATAGTAATTGTGAAGGGGAAAGGTTTTGTTTTTAAGTAAAGAATAAATAAAATAAAATTGTATTGATTACATGCGCCAAATACAATGGGTGTAGACTTTACAGTGAAATGCTTGCTCACTAACCTATCTCAACTATGCAGTGTTAAAAAATGATAATAATAAATTAATAGTAACTACACAAAAAAATACCCAAGAATGGAGCTATATACAGGGAGTACCAGTACCAGATCAATGTGAGGTTTTATACAGGGAGTACCAGTACCAGATCAATGTGAGGCTATATACAGGGAGTACCAGTACCAGATCAATGTGAGGTTATATACAGGGAGTACCAGTACCAGATCAATGTGAGGCTATATACAGGGAGTACCAGTACCAGATCAATGTGAGGCTATATACAGGGAGTACCAGTACCAGATCAATGTGAGGCTATATACAGGGAGTACCAGTACCAGATCAATGTGAGGTTATATACAGGGAGTACCAGTACCAGATCAATGTGAGGCTATATACAAGGAGTACCAGTACCAGATCAATGTGAGGCTATATACAGGGAGTACCAGTACCAGATCAATGTGAGGCTATATACAGGGAGTACCAGTACCAGATCAATGTGAGGCTATATACAGGGAGTACCAGTACCAGATCAATGTGAGGTTATATACAGGGAGTACCAGTACCAGATCAATGTGAGGCTATATACAGGGAGTACCAGTACCAGATCAATGTGAGGCTATATACAGGGAGTACCAGTACCAGATCAATGTGAGGCTAAATACACGGAGTACCAGTACCAGAACATGGGTTCTTTATGACAGAATGTTACAATGAGATACAATCAAAAGGCACCCAAATGGTGGAACGACTGCAACAGCAAATTTATTTTCAAGTTCAAGTTTATTTGTCACATGCACTGTGAAATGCTTAACTTGCGAGCCCTTCCCAACAGTGCAAAATACTGATAATGGCAATCAATAATCAAGGAACAGTAGCCTAATGGTATGCTACTGTGATAATCAATTTAGCAGCAGCGTAGGTAAGACGGGGTGTGTGCATGTGTGTTATAGGCATTGGTTTTTCCTTTTATATTTCGAGGTTGGACGTTAGCACGTTTAGCACGTGGGGCGCACCGATTGGTGTCACCTCGTTAGTCAGTAGGTGTTTCACCTGTGCTGGTGTCACGCCCTGACCGTAGATTGCTTTGTATGTTTCTATTGTGTTTTGGTCAGGGTGTGACTTGGGTGGGCATTCTATGTTTGTATGTCTAGGTTTTTGTATTTCTAAGTTTCATCCGAGTATGGTTCTCAATCAGGGACAGCTGTCTATCGTTGTCTCTGATTGGGAATCATACTTAGGTAGCCTGTTTTTCCACCTTTGGCTGTGGGTAGTTGTATTTCTGTTTAGTGTTTGTATCACCTTGCAGGACTGTTTCGGGTTTTCCTTTTGTTATTTTTGTATTCAGTGTTCAGTCAGTTAAAATAAAGATGAACACGTACCACACTGCACCTTGGTCCTACACTCCGTACAACAGTCGTTACAGCTGGCCCAGGTAATATTTAAAGAAGTGAAATTGCAGGTTGCCAAATTCAAAACAACAGAAATCCCATGAAATTAAAATTCCTCAAACATTTATTTATTTCACCTTTATTTAACCAGGTAGGCAAGTTGAGAACAAGTTCTCATTTACAACTATGACCTGGCCAAGATAAAGCAAAGCAGTTCGACACATACAACGACACAGAGTTACACATGGAGCAAAACAAACATACAGTCAATAATACAGTATCAACAAGTCTATATACGATGTGAGCAAATTTTATTTTACCTTTATTTTACTAGGCAAGTCAGTTAAGAACAAATACTTATTTTCAATGACGGCCTAGGAACTGTGGGTTAACTGTGTGTTCAGGGGCAGAATGATAGATTTATACTTTGTCAGCTCGGGGATTTGAACTTGCAACCTTTCGGTTAATAGTCCAACACTCTAACCACTAGGCTACCCTGCCACCCCAATGAGGTGAGATAAGGGAGGTAAAGGCAAAAAAAGGCCATGGTGGCAAAGTAAATACAATATAGCAAGTAAAACACTGGAATGGTAGATTTGCAATGGAAGAATGTGCAAAGTAGAAATAAAAATTATGGGGTGCAAAGGAGCAAAATAAATCAATTAAATTAAATACAGTAGGGAAAGAGGTAGTTGTTTGGGCTAAAATATAGGTGGGCTATGTACAGGTGCAGTAATCTGTGAGCTGCTCTGACAGTTGGTGCTTAAAGCTAGTGAGGGAGATAAGTGTTTCCAGTTTCAGTGCTTTTTGTAGTTCGTTCCAGTCATTGGCAGCAGAGAACTGGAAGGAGAGGTGGCCAAAGAAAGAATTGGTTTTGGGGGTGAGGAGAGATATACTGCTGGAGCGTGTGCTACGGGTGGGAGATGCTATGGTGACCAGCGAGCTGAGATAAGGGGGGACTTTACCTATCAGGGTCTTGTAGATGACATGGAGCCAGTGGGTTTGGCGACGAGTTTGAAGCGAGGGCCAGCCAACGAGAGCGTACAGGTTGCAATGGTGGGTAGTATATGAGGCTTTGGTGACAAAATGGATTGCACTGTGATAGACTGCATCCAATTTGTTGAGTAGGGTATTGGAGGCTATTTTGTAAATGACATCGCCAAAGTCGAGGATTGGTAGGATGGCCAGTTTTACAAGGGTATGTTTGGCAGCATGAGTGAAGGATGCTTTGTTGCGAAATAGGAAGCCAATTCTAGATTTAACTTTGGATTGGAGATGTTTGATATGGGTCTGGAAGGAAAGTTTACAGTCTAACCAGACACCTAGGTATTTGTAGTTGTCCACGTATTCTAAGTCAGAGCCGTCGAGAGTAGTGATGTTGGACAGGCGGGCAGGTGCGGGTAGCGATCGGTTGAAGAGCATGCATTTAGTTTTACTTGTATTTAAGAGCAATTGGAGGCCACGGAAGGAGAGTTGTATGGCATTGAAGCTTGCCTGGAGGGTTGTTAACACAGTGTCCAAAGAAGGGCCAGAAGTATACAGAATGGTGTCGTCTGCGTAGAGGTGGATCAGAGACTCACCAGCAGCAAGAGCGACCTCATTGATGTATACAGAGAAGAGAGTCGGTCCAAGAATTGAACCCTGTGGCACCCCCATAGAGACTGCCAGAGGTCCGGACAGCAGACCCTCCGATTTGACACACTGAACTCTATCAGATAAGTAGTTGGTGAACCAGGCGAGGCAATCATTTGAGAAACCAAGGCTGTCGAGTCTGCCGATGAGGATGTGGTGATTGACAGAGTCGAAAGCCTTGGCCAGATCAATGAACACTGCTGCACAGTAATGTTTCTTATCAATGGCGGTTAAGATATCGTTTAGGACCTTGAGCGTGGCTGAGGTGCACCCATGACCAGCTCTGAAACCAAATTGCATAGCAGAGAAGGTATGGTGAGATTCGAAATGGTCGGTAATCTGTTTGTTGACTTGGCTTTCGAAGACCTTAACCTCTTGAAACTCTAGGGGTGCTATATCATTTTTGGATAAAAAGACGTGCCCGTTTTAAGCGCAATATTTTGTCACAAAAATATGCTCGACTATGCATATAATTGGTAGCTTTGGAAAGAAAACACTCTGACGTTTCCAGAACTGCAAAGATATTTTCTGTGCGTGCCCTAGAACGTGAGCTACAGGCAAAACCAAGATGAGACGGCATCCAGGAAATGAGCAGGATTTTTGAGGCTCTGTTTTCCATTGTCTCCTTATATGGCTGTGAATGCGAGAGGAGTAAGTTTGCCCTTTCTGTCGTTTCCCCAAGGTGTCTGCAGCATTGTGACGTATTTGTAGGCATATCATTGGAAGATTGACCATAAGAGACCACATTTACCAGGTGTCCGCCCGGTGTCCTGCGCCGAAATTGGTGCGCAAAAGTCAGCTGCAAATATTTTTCCACAGAATTCAGAGAAGAATGCAGGCTTCCACGAACGATATATCAATGAAGAGATATGTGAAAAAACACCTTGAGGATTGATTCCAAACAACGTTTGCCATGTTTCGGTCGATATTATGGAGTTAATTCGGAAAAAGTTTGACGTTGTAGGTGACTGAATTTTCGGTTCGTTTCGGTAGCCAAATGTGATGTACAAAACGGAGCGATTTCTCCTACACACAGACGCTTTCAGGAAAAACTGCGCATTTGCTATGTAACTGAGAGTCTCCTCATTGAAAACATCCGAAGCTCTTCAAAGGTAAATGATTTTATTTATTTATCTGGTTTTTTGAAAATGTTGCGTGCTAAATGCTACTCAAAATGCTAAGCTAGCTTAGCATACTCTTACACAAATGATTGATTTGCTATGGTTCAAAAGCATATTTTGAAAATCTGAGATGACAGTGTTGTTAAGAAAAGGCTAAGCTTGAGAGCAGGTGCATTATTTTCATTTTATTTGCGATTTTCAGAAATCGTTAACGTTGCGTTATGCTAATGAGCCTGAGGCTTTAGTCACGATCCCGGATCCGGGATGGGGAGTTTCTTGGTAGGATAGATATAGGTCTGTAGCAGTTTGGGTCTAGAGTGTCTCCTACTTTGAAGAGGGGGATGACCGCAGCTGCTTTCCAATCTTTGGGAATCTCAGACGACACGAAAGAGAGGTTGAACAGGCTAGTAATAGGGATGGCAACAATTTCGGCAGATAATTTTAGAAAGAAAGGGTCCAGATTGTCTAGCGCGGCTGATTTGTAAGGGTCCAGATTTTGCAGCTCTTTCAGAACATCAGCTGAACAGATTTGGGAGAAGGAGAAATGGGGAAGGCTTGGGCAAAGGCTTGGGCGAGTTGCTGTGGGGGGTGCAGTGCTGTTGACCGGGGTAGGAGAGGCCAGGTGGAAAGCATGGACAGCCGTAGAAAAATGCTTATTGAAATTCTCAGTTATGGTGGATTTATCAGTGGTGTTTCCTATCTTCAGTGCAGTGGGCAGCTGGGAGGAGGTGTTCTTATTCTCCATGGACTTTGCAGTGTCCCAGAAGTTTTTTGAGTTAGTGTTGCAGGAAGCAAATTTCTGCTTGAAAAAGCTAGCCTTGGCTTTTCTAACTGCCTGTGTATAATGGTTTCTAGCTTCCCTGAACAGCTGCATATCACGGGGGCTGTTCGATGCTAATGCAGAACGCCATAGGATGTTTTTGTGTTGGTTAAGGGCAGTCATGTCTGGGGAGAACCAAGAGCTATATCTGTTCATGGTTCTACATTTCTTGAATGGTGCATGTTTATTTAAGATGGTTAGGAAGGCTTTTTTTTAATATCCAGGCATCCTCTACTGACAGGATGAGATCAATATCCTTCCAGGATACCCCGGCCGGGTCGATTAGAAAGGCCTGCTCGCTGAAGTGTTTCAGGGAGCGTTTTGACAGTGATGAGTGGAGGTCGTTTGACCGCTGACCCATTACGGATGCAGGCATTGAGGCAGTGATCGCTGAGATCTTGGTCGAAGACAGCAGAGGTGTATTTAGAGGGCAAGTTGGTTAGGATGATATCTATGAGGGTGCCCGTGTTTAAGGCTTTGGGGAGGTACCTGGTAGGTTCATTGATAATTTGTGTGAGATTGAGGGCATCAAGTTTAGATTGTAGGATGGCTGGGGTGTTAAGCATGTTCCAGTTTAGGTCGCCTAGCAGCACGAGCTCTGAAGATAGATGGGGGGCAATCAGTTCACATATGGTGTCCAGAGCACAGCTGGGGGCAGAGGGTGGTCTATAGCAGGCGGCAACGGTGAGAGACTTGTTTTTAGAGAGGTGGATTTTTAAAAGTAGAAGTTCAAATTGTTTGGGTACAGACCTGGATAGTAGGACAGAACTCTGCAAGCTATCTTTGCAGTAGATTGCAACACCGCCCCCTTTGGCAGTTCTATCTTGTCTGAAAATGTTGTAGTTTGGAATTAAAATTTCAGAATTTTTGGTATTCTTCCGAAGCCAGGATTCAGACACAGCTCGAACATCCGGGTTGGCAGAGTGTGCTAAAGCAGTGAATAGAACAAACTTAGGGAGGAGGCTTCTAATGTTAACATGCATGAAACCAAGGCTATTACGGTTACAGAAGTCGTCAAAAGAGAGCGCCTGGGGAATAGGAGTGGAGCTAGGCACTGCAGGGCCTGGATTCACCTCTACATCGCCAGAGGAACAGAGGACGAGTAGAATAAGGGTGCGGCTAAAAGCAATAAGAATTGGTCGTCTAGAACGTCTGGAACAGAGAGTAAAAGGAGGTTTCTGGGGGCGATAAAATAGCATCAAGGTATAATGTACAGACAAAGGTGTGGTAGGATGTGAATACAGTGGAGGTAAACCTAGGTATTGAGTGATGAAGAGAGAGATATTGTCTCTAGAAACATCATTGAAACCAGGAGATGTCATTGCATGTGTGGGTGGTGGAACTAATAGGTTGGATAAGGTATAGTGAGCAGGACTAGAGACTCTACAGTGAAATAAGCCAATAAACACTAACCAGAACAGCAATGGACAAGGCATTTGACATTAAAGAGAGGCATGCTTAGTCGAGTAATCAAAAGGGTCCGGTGAGTGGAGAGACAGCTAGCCAGGCCATCGGTAGCAAGCTAGCATAGGATGGACGTCTGTTGTTTGCCACCTCTTGCGTTCCGTCAGTAGATTAGTGGTGTTCCGTGTGGTAGAGGGGATTAATCAAAATCACACAACAACAACAAAAATAAAAACAATAGATATAGTTAGAGGCCCAAGAAGAAAAAAAAAGAATAAAAATAAATAAATAAATTGTCCGATTGTCTATTCAGATAGCAGCCAATAAGACAGCTAACGGTTAGCAGGCCGCAGATGGGTGTTCAGGTAACGTCGCGACGGAGGAGCCAGCCGGATAACTCCTTCGGGTAGATAACGTCTGCAGTCCAGTTATGAAGGCCCGGTGGGGCTCCGTGTAGGCAGTAAAATGGGTCCGGATAGGTGACTGCAGCCCAGGAGTGATTGATGGAACTCTTCAGCTGGCTAGCTCCGGAATAATTGATGTTTGCTCCGGAATCGACGAAAGCCGATAGTCACACGGATAGCAGCTAGCTAGCTGTGAGATCCAGGTATGAATATCCAGAGTTAGTTAGTTGCAAATCCAGAAACAGTGGCCGGTTTCAAATAGGCTTTATGGCGAAAACACACCAAAAGATTATGTTAGGTCAGCACCTAGTCACAGGAAACCAGCCAAGGAGAGGGCTCACAAATGTCAGAAATAGCTATTAAATTAATCACTAACCTTTGATGATCTTCATCAGATGGCACTCACAGGACTTCATGTTACACAATAAATGTGTGTTTTGTTCGATAAAGTTAATCTTTGTCTAAAAAATCTCATTTGAAATTGTGTGTTATGTTCAGAAATGCATTGTCTCAAACAAACATCCGGTGAAAGTGCAGAGAGCCACATCAAATTACAGAAATACTCATAATAAACATTGATAAAAGATACAAGTGTTATGCATGGAATTATAGATAAACTTCTCCTTAATCCAACCACAGTGTCAGATTTTGAAAATGCTTTTCAGCGAAAGCAATCTTACGATAATCTGACGACAGCGCGCCACACATACAAGTTGTCAGGACCCGGTTACGAACCTGGGTCTCCGGAGTGAGAAACAGTCACTTAACCAACTGAGCCACGAATAGTCAGCAGAACCCAGAAGATGAGGCAGACACAGCAGTACTTAAGACTGTGTATTTAATAAAGTAAAAAAGGAGAAGTCCTTCAATACAAAAATGGCAAATCCAAAAGGTGGTAGGAATAGCACAAAAAAGCCTCAAGAGATACTCAAAAACAAAAACAGAATTCCACAAGAGCATCCACCGGAATCGACAAGAATACACAGAACACTAGGGCTGGGTGCTAACATACAAACACAGAGCACAGAACTGAGGGAAACAAAGGGTTTAAATACAATCAGGGGAAACGAGGCACAGGTGCAAATAATAATGGGGAACAAGGGAAAAAACATAAGGTCAAAAAGCACAATGGGGGCATCTAGTGACCAAAACCCGGAACAACCCTGGCCAAATCCTGACAGAATCCCCCCTAGGAACGGCTCCTGACGTTCCTACCAGCTCTCTCAGGGTGGAGGGCCCTGAACTGACGAATGAGGTCAGGGTCCAGGATGTCTTTGGCAGGAACCCAGGAGCGCTCCTCGGGACCGTAGCCTTCCCAGTCCACCAGATACTGCCAGGACCACGGCACCCGGCGGGAATCCAGTATCCGATGGACGGTATAAGCCGGCTGGCCTCCAATGACACGAGGCGGAGGGGGAGGTCTGTCTGCCGGGACAAGGGGAGAAAAACAACAGGTTTTAACAATGAAATGTGAAATGTGGGATTAATCTTAAGGGATCTGGGTAAGTGTAGGCGATAAGAAACTGGGTTAACTCTCCTGGCAACCTTGAAGGGACCGATTTATTTTTGGGACAGCTTGCGAGACTCCACCCGTAGAGGTAAGTCTCTTGTGGAGAGCCAGACTCTCTGGCCGGGGCGCAGGGTAGGCCCGGGACGGCGACGTCTGTTGGCTTGTTGTTGGTACCTCTTGTTGTTGGTACCTATGCATAAGATTAAGACGGGTCTTCCTCCACATAAGCCGACAGCGTCTGACGAACTTCAAGGCTGAAGGCACTCTGACTTCTGCCTCCTGGTCCGGGAACAATGGAGGAGCATAGCCAAACTGACACTCGTGCGGGGACATACCAGTGGAGGAGGAGCGCAAAGTGTTGTGCGCGTATTCGGCCCAAACAATAAAGGATGACCATGTGGACGGGTTGTCACGAGTCATACATCGGAGGGTGGTTTCCAGCTCTTGATTCATCCTCTCTGTTTGGCCGTTGGACTCCGGATGGTACCCTGAAGATAGACTGGCAGAAGCCCCCATGAGTTGGCAGAAGGCCTTCCAAAACCTTGAGGCAAACTGGGGACCTCTGTCAGAAACCATATCTTGAGGAATGCCGAAGACTCGGAACACATGATTAATTACCAACTCAGCCGTTTCCTTGGCAGAAGGTAACTTAGTCAGAGGGACGAACCTGGCCGCCTTTGAAAACCTGTCGATTATGACTAGGATAGTAGTATTGCCATGGGATGGAGGAAGTCCAGTAATAAAGTCCAATGAGATATGGGACCAGGGTCTGTGGGGAACAGGTAAAGGGTGAAGGAGTCCTTGAGGGCGGAGGTGAGAAGATTTGCCTTGGCAGCACACGGGACAGGCATTGACGAAAGTGGCAACGTCTTCTCTTATGGTAGGCCACCAGAACTTACGCTGGATGAACTCCAAGGTGCGACCTACGCCCGGATGACAGGTGAGGCGAGAGGAGTGCCCCCACAGAAGGACCTGAGTCCTCACTGCCTTGGGGACAAACAACCGATTGGAAGGACCTCCTTTCGGGTCCGGTTCGCTAGCTTGAGCACGTCTCACGGTATCCTCAACTTGCCACGAGATCGGAGCCACAATCTTAGCAGCAGGAAGGACAGGCTGTTATGTACTTGAGTGAAGACCCAAAAGCGGTTTTAACAGAAAACAGAGTTCTTTAATGAAAAACAGGAATGGCATAAATCCTCTTCCAACGTAGTCAATGGAACAAAAAGAACGTTAGTATAATGCAGGATGCACCTGCCAGGCAGACTCCGACAGGATAGGACAAGGTGGAAGCAAACGAGACGACAGCTTGCTTCTGGCATCAAAAACACAAACAAGAATCAGACACTGAAAGTAGCAGGAACAGAGAGAGAAATAGAGACCTAATCAGAGGGGGAATAGAGAACAGGTGGGAAAGAGTGAATGAGCTAGTTAGGGGAGATGTAGAACAGCTGAAGAATGAGAGACAGAGAAGGTAACCTAAAAAGACCAGCAGAGAGAGACAGAGTGAAGAGAAAGGACAGGAACAGACATAACAAGACATGACAGTACCCCCCCCCACTCACTCGAGGAGGAAACCTGGCGGCAACGGAGGAAATCATCGATCAGCGAACGGTCCAGCACGTCCCGAGAGGGAACCCAACTCCTCTCCTCAGGACCGTACCCCTCCCAATCCACTAGGTACTGATGACCACGGCCCCGAGGGCGCATGTCCAAAATCTTACGAACCCTGTAGATGGGTGCGCCCTCGACAAGGATGGGGGGGGGGAGGCACGAGCGGGGCGCGAAGAACGGGCTTAACACAGGAGACATGGAAGACCGGGTGAACGCGACGAAGATAGCGGGAGAAGAAGTCGCACTGCGACAGGATTAATGACCTGAGAAATACGGAACGGACCAATGAACCGCGGGGCCAACTTGCGAGAAGCTGTCTTAAGGGGAAGGTTCTGAGTGGAGAGCCATACTCTCTGACCGCAACAATATCTAGGACTCTTGGTCCTACGCTATTAGCGGCCCTCACAGTCTGCGCCCTATTACGGCAAAGTGCCGACCTGACCCCCTTCCAGGTGCGCTCGCAACGCTGGACAAAAGCCTGAGCGGAGGGGACGCAGGACTCGGCGAGCTGAGATGAGAACAGCGGAGGCTGGTACCCGAGGCTACTCTGAAAAGGGGATAGACCGGTAGCAGACGAGGGAAGCGAGTTGTGGGCGTACTCTGCCCAGGGAGCTGTTCTGACCAAGACGCAGGGTTACGAAAAGAAAGACTGCGTAAAATGCGACCAACAGTCTGATTGGCCCGTTCGGCTTGACCGTTAGACTGGGGATGAAAGCCGGACGAGAGACTGACGGAAGCCCCAATCAAACGGCAAAACTCCCTCCAAAATTGAGACGTGAACTGCGGGCCTCTGTCGGAAACGACGTCAGACGGAAGGCCATGAATTCGGAAAACATTCTCGATAATGATCTGAGCCGTCTCCTTAGCAGAAGGGAGCTTATCGAGAGGAATGAAATGAGCCGCCTTAGAGAATCTATCGACAACCGTAAGAATAACTGTCTTCCCCGCTGATGAAGGCAGTCCGGTGATAAAATCTAAAGCGATGTGAGACCACGGTCGAGAGGGAATGGGAAGCGGTCTGAGACGGCCGGCAGGAGGAGAGTTCCCAGATTTAGTCTGCGCGCAGACCGAACAAGCGGCGACAAATCGACGCGCGTCACGTTCCCGAGTGGGCCACCAGAAACGCTGGCGAATGGAAGCGAGCGTACCCCGAACGCCGGGGTGGCCGGCTAACTTGGCAGAGTGGGCCCACTGAAGAACGGCCGGACGAGTAGGAACGGGAACGAACAGAAGGTTCCTAGGACAAGCTCGCGGCGACGGAGTGTGAGCGAGTGCTTGCTTTACCTGCCTCTCAATTCCCCAGACAGTCAACCCGACAACACGCCCGTCAGGGAGAATCCCCTCGGGGTCGGTGGAGACCTCAGAAGAACTGAAGAGACGAGATAAAGCATCAGGTTGGTGTTTTTTGAGCCCGGACGATAAGAAATAACAAACTCGAAACGAGCGAAAAACAGAGCCCAACGAGCCTGACGCGCATTAAGTCGTTTGGCTGAACGGATGTACTCAAGGTTCCTATGGTCAGTCCAAACGACAAAAGGAACGGTCGCCCCCTCCAACCACTGTCGCCATTCGCCTAGGGCTAAGCGGATGGCGAGCAGTTCGCGATTACCAACATCATAGTTACGTTCTGACGGCGATAAGCGATGAGAGAAAAACGCGCAAGGATGGACCTTGCCGTCAGAGAGAGCGCTGAGAAAGAATGGCTCCCACGCCCACCTCTGACGCGTCAACCTCAACAACAAACTGACTAGAGATGTCAGGTGTAACAAGAATAGGTGCGGATGTAAAACGATTCTTAAGAAGATCAAAAGCTCCCTGGGCGGAAACGGACCACTTAAAGCACGTCTTAACAGAAGTAAGGGCTGTGAGGGGAGCTGCCACCTGACCGAAATTACGGATGAAACGACGATAGAAATTAGCGAAGCCCAGAAAGCGCTGCAGCTCGACGCGTGACTTAGGAACGGGCCAATCAATGACAGCCTGGACCTTAGCGGGATCCATCTTAATGCCCTCAGCGGAAATAACGGAACCGAGAAAAGGGACAGAGGCGGCATGAAAAGTGCACTTCTCAGCCTTCACATAAAGACAGTTCTCCAAAAGGCGCTGGAGGACGCGTCGCACGTGCTGAACATGAATCGAGAGAGACGGTGAAAAAATCAGGATATCGTCCATGTAAACGAAAACAAAAATGTTCAGCATGTCTCTCAGGACGTCGTTAACTAGTGCCTGAAAGACAGCTGGAGCGTTAACGAGGCCGAAAGGAAGAACCCGGTATACAAAAACAGAATTCCACAAGAGCATCCACCGGAATCGACAAGAATACACAGAACACTAGGGCTGGGTGCTAACATACAAACACAGAGCACAGAACTGAGGGAAACAAAGGGTTTAAATACAATCAGGGGAAACGAGGCACAGGTGCAAATAATAATGGGGAACTAGGGAAAAAACATAAGGTCAAAAAGCACAATGGGGGCATCTAGTGACCAAAACCCGGAACAACCCTGGCCAAATCCTGACACAAGTATTACAAGCATTTTCCATCCAAGCATTAGCGTCACAAAAAGCCAGAAATAGCACTAAAATAATCAATTACCTTTGAAGATCTTCTTCTTTTGGCAATACAAACTGTCCAATCTTCACAATAAATGGTTGCTTTGTTCGATTAAATCATTTTTTTATGCATAAAACGACACATTTTGTAAAAGGCTTGGGTCGTGAATTCCGTATCCTTCAACTTTCAACGAGACATGCGAAGCAATTAGTCACACAGCATTGACGTTATCTAGTCATGGTTGGTTTCATTGAAATACTTTGTTTGTTAGTAACACAACGACACCTGATGGCTCTTGTTACGTGCGTATTGACCGAAAGGAGGTGATTTGAACCCAGCAAACAATGACCTGATTACACGCCAATGATCTCACCTGTGCTTCTTTGAATAACTGTATTTCTGCCCAATCACCACTGATCCTCTTGAAATCTTGCTTGGTAGATAGCCAATGGGCTGGGGTAAATGGAAATAGCAATTGATTGTATCAGGGAAGACCAGCTCTTGACCGAAACTTGAGCGTAACACAGCCATTTGCCATTGGAATTTCTACCAGAAGGAGCCATTTTCTTTGCGCAAGGCAGTATTGAGTCAAGATAATTTTCCGCTCTTTTATTGAAGTAATTATGGCGAGTAAATCTGTAAAAGCAAAGGCAGGGATACGGATCTCCATGATATTATTGACGAGATTGAACGAGAAAGTGACACAGAATTCCAAGAAGATCTATCAGATTGTGTGTCAAGTTTGGACAGTCACTTTGAGGACATGTTTATGCATGGTGAGGATGCCATTCTCGATTGGTAAGTAATTCTCATGCAGTTGTTTGAAATATTTGACATATATATATATTCAGTAATGAAATGTTTGTAGAGGTGGCCACATGGCTTTCCCTTTGCCGTGTGTCTGAACCTCACCTGAGTGATTTACGTTCCCTACTTTAATATAATCTGTTTCTGTGTCTTTATTTCACAGTCCCTCCGATTCTGATTGGGAGCCCCCACTGAAAGGAGCTGGATCATCTAGCCGGACCCCTGCTGTCTCCGGCTCCACACCTCCCCCCGCCCTGCAAGGTGTGAAGTCTGTGACAAAGAAGCGGAGGTGGGGAGGGGCTAAACCTGCAATCAGAGAGGAGGAGGGTCGTTGGCACTCTGTGCTGGAGGAGGATGTGTTGCCTACACCTCCAGTATTCAGACCGAAGAGGCCATCAGGACCTCAGCTGGACATGACGTCTAAGTACAGCCCCATGCAATTTTTCAGCTGTTTTTTACCTCGGCAGTTGTTGATTCCCTGGTGTCGAACACAAACAAGTACGGTGCTAAGAAGCAGGCAGGCAAGAAAGAGGGATGGAAGCCCATTTCTTTTTCAGATTTTTTGGGTTCATGTCAATTGTCATTTACATGGGTCTTGTGAAGCTAAAAACCCTGAAAGACTACTGGAAAACTGCTTTCCTCTATCAACTTCCTTTCCCATCCACGGTCATATCATGCAAAATGTTTCTGACAATCTCACGGGCGCTTCATATCAGTGACCCAGAAGTTGATGAGGACAATGAGAAGAGAGGCACAGCTAGGTTTGATAGGTTGTGCAAAATAAAACCTCTCTACCCCAGCATCGTTGAGGCTTGCAAAACCTATTTTCAGCCTGCCCAGAACATTTCCATCGATGAGAGGATGGTGGCTTCAAAAGCCAGAATTGGCCTAAAACAATACATGCGCAACAAACCAACTAAATGGGGTTACGAACTGTTTGTTTTGGCTGATTCGGTGTGTGCATACACATGCAATTTTTTTGTTTATGAGGGGAAGAGCAGTTTTGCGACCGGTAAGGGACTTGGTTATGACTCTGTTATGCAGTTATTAGATTGTCAACTGCTGGGGAAGGGCTACAAACTTTTTGTGGACAACTTTTACACAAGCCCTACCCTGTTTACAGAGCTGAGGAAGCGGGATGTGTGGGCTTGTGGCACCATTCGGCCCAATAGTGGGCTTTCCGAAAACCAAGGTGAATGACATGCCTAAGCGGGCTGAGCGGGGTACCATGAGATGGATCCGTGAAGATGGCCTGCTCTTTGTGAAGTGGATGGACACCAGAGAGGTGGTCATGTGCTCCAGTATCCACAAGTCCTTCAGTGGAGATCACGTCATCAGGCGTGTGAAGGACGCTACTGGGGCATGGACCACCAAAAATGTCCCCATTCCTGAAGCCATCAAGGACTACAACAAGAGCATGGGAGGTGTAGACCTCTCTGATGCGCTTATAGGATACTACAATGTTCTCCACAAGACAATGAAGTGGTACAAGACATTTTTCTATCATTTCGTAGACATTGCTGTGGTGAATGCCTTCATCCTCCAGAAGGAAATGGCTCAGAGCTGTGGACATCCCCACATCTCACAGCTAGCCTTCAGGGAGCTGCTCATCCATGAGCTTGCTAGCTACAGCAAGTCCACTGTAGCTACGTCTGGCCCCTCTGCTCCAACCAGTAGTGTTCACCTGCCCAGATTCATCTCTGCAGGCATGAATGTGCCTCGGGGCAAAAAGGGCACAATAGGGAGACGTCGTTGTGCCCTTTGTCACAGGAAATGCCCTATCACCTGCACCAGCTGTTCAGTAACCCTCTGCTTTACAGCAGAAAGAGACTGCTATTGGGCATGGCATCAGAAGCACAATATTGTTTAGAGGACTGAGGGTCTTCACAATATTGTACATTATACATTGAATGTGTGTAAATAGTTACCCTTGTTATTTGAAAATGTTTCAAATGTTCATTTTTTTGGGGGGGGGTATGTTAGAATGGCATTTGAGTGTTTTGTATATAGTCATTTACTTCAATGTATCACTGTACCAATTCGGCCACTTGGGTACATTTGGGCACCTTGTGTGGGACACCTGGTTGACTACATGCTCAATGTCATGTAGCTCACTCATTCCTGAAGATATCTTTCTAAAACCTTTTTCAAATACTGTTGCCATCTTATGTTCTCCATTTCTACCACCCCCAGCATCCTATCTGTATGTTTGGATGTTCTTGTTTAGTTGAAAGATTATGCAGCAACAATAAAAACAGAAAACGAATGTTAATTTCCTTGTATTTTCTTCTACCAGATCTATGGTGTTCTATTCTCCTACATTCAATTCACATTTACACAAAATTCAGAGTGTTTCCTTTCAAATGGTACCAATAATATGCATGTCCTTGCTTCTGGGCCAGAACTACAGGCAGTTAGATTTGGGTATGTCTTCAGGCGGAAATTGGAAAAAGTGGGGGGGGGGTAGCTTTAAGAGGTTGCAACCACTGTATCAGATATCAAAAAGGCTTTACGGCGAAAACACACAAAAAGATTATGTTAGGTCAGCGCCTAGCCACAGAAAAACATACAGCCATTTTCCAAAGAAGGAGAGGTGTCACAAAAGTCAGAAATAGCGTTATAAATATACACTTACCTTTGATGATCTTGATCGGAATGCACTCCCAGGTATCCCAGTTCCACAATAAATGTTTGTTTTGTTCGATAAAGTCAATTTATGTCCAAATACCTGCTTTTTGTTCACGCGTTTAGCCCAGTAATCCAAATGCTCAATGCGCAATCACTTAGTTCAGACGAAAAGTCAAAAAAGTTATATTATAGTTCGTAGAAACATGTCAAACGATGTATAGAATCAATCTTTAGGATGTTTTTATCATAAACCTTCAATGTTTCAACCGGACAATTCCTTTGCCTTTAGAAATGAAAAGGAACGCAACTACCTCTCACGGCCATGCGCATGATTTAGCTCATGGCATTCTGCCAGACACCTGAGTCAAACAGCTCTCATTCGCTCCCCCTTCACAGTAGAAGCCTGAAACAAGGTTCTAAATACTGTTGACATCTAGTGGAAGCCTTAGGAAGTGCAATATGACCCCATAGACACTGTGTATTCGATAGGCAATGGCTTGAAAAACTACTGACCTCAGATTTCCCACTTCCTGGTTGGATTTTTTTCTCAGGTTTTCGCCTGCCATATGAGTTCTGATATACTCACAGACATCATTCAAACAGTTTTAGAAACTTCAGAGTGTTTTCTATCCAATTCACTAATTATATGCACATTCTACCTTTTGGGCCTGAGTAGCAGGTAATTTACTCTGGGCACCTTATTATCCAAGCTACTCAATACTGAATCCCAGTCCCAAAGAAGTTTTAAGAGTGCCTGGCCCAGTTCTCCAGTGGCCTTGAGAGATGTGGAGGGTTAACACCTTTTGTTGGCGCTCCCTGTTTGGTTTCTAGAAATGTCTTCCCTGTTTTTTCGATTGTCGGTAAGGTTGGTTTGAGAAAACAATCATATCAAAGGTAATGTGAACATTGCATTGTGAAAAGCTATTACTTTATATGCAATGTCAAACAAGTATTTCTAGATGAAATACTGACTTAATTTGGTGGAAAAAGTGGCTGGATTATTGTGTGCTGTACTATATCAATTTGAAATGTTTTGAAACTGACTTTATTTTCTCTTTAGTGTTTTGTAATAAACACATACTCGTGCAAATTGAAGACACACACTTGTTTTTCTATCCTCGTGGGGACCTGAATTCAATTCAAAATCCTATTTTCCCTAACCTTAACCCCTATACCAAACCCTTAATCGTAAAATAGTCTTTGTCCTTGTGGAAATGTATTGTATTTGTTTTACTTGTATGTTTTTTATTTGTGGGGACTTTAGCTGATTTCAGCTC
This sequence comes from Oncorhynchus masou masou, assembly GCF_036934945.1. Taxonomy (NCBI): domain Eukaryota; kingdom Metazoa; phylum Chordata; class Actinopteri; order Salmoniformes; family Salmonidae; genus Oncorhynchus; species Oncorhynchus masou. Next base: position 16,528,897 of record NC_088234.1, on the reverse strand, counting down.
CCCACAAGGATAAAAGAACAAAACCACACACACAAGAAGCTCTCAGACCACATGAAACATTTCCAACTATCTTAAAGGAAACTGTAAAGTGAACCTCAGCCAGACAAGAAGGAGAAGGAGGTAGAAACCACAGAATGTTCATTTTAGAAGTGAGAGATGAAGTCTGATATACTTCTCATCTGTCGACTCTGAGTGGCTCAAAGACTAAACAAAACAACAGTAGCATTTTCTCACCTCACAACTTCCTCCGTCCTCTTTAAGGTTGTTCATAACTCAATGGGGGACCTCTGTGTTGTGCAACGTTGATCTCTTTATGACACATTTTGTTGAAGTAAAGTGTCAAATGAAGTCATAAAGCCAGATAATGAGGTTGACAGTATTTATTCACAGATCTGTGCTCTACAGTCTTGTTGCTGGTGCTGAGCGATTAGTGCTTCTTGAAGTCGGTTTGGTTTCGGTTTGATTATAAAAAATGTAGTCACGATTTTGGTTTTTATTATTTGGGTTGAATGCTGTAACACAGAAAAAAACAATTAATAAAAGTCCCATGATGGTAATGACTGCTCATTACTCCTTATTGTCTATAGTCATGGCCAAAAGTGTTGAGAATGACACAAATATAAATTTTCACAAAGTCTGCTGCCTCAGTTTGTATGATGGCAATTTACATATACTCCAGACTGTTATGAAGAGTGATCAGATGAATTGCAATTAATTGCAAGTCCCTCTTTGCCATGCAAATGAACTGAATCCCCCCAAAACATTTCCACTGCATTTCAGCCCTGCCACAAAAGGACCAGTTGGCATCATGTCAGTAATTATCTCGTTAACACAGGTGTGAGTGTTGACGAGGACAAGGTTGGAAATCACTCTGTCATGCTGATTGAGTTCGAATAACAGACTGGAAGCTTCAAAAGGAGGGTGGTAATGGAATCATTGTTCTTCCACTGTTAAACATGGTTACCTACAAGGAAACACGTGCCGTCATCATTGCTTTGCACATCAAGGGCTTCACAGGCAAGGGTATTGCTACCATAGAGATTGCACCTAAATCAACCATTTATCAGATAATCAAGAACTTCAAGGAGAGTGGTTCAATTGTTGTGAAGAAGGCTTCAGGGTGCCCAATAAAGTCCAGCAAGTGCCAGGACCATCTCCTAAAGTTGATTCAACTGCGGGATCGGGCACCACCAGTACAAGGCTTGCTCAGAAATGGCAGCAGGCAGGTGTGAGTGCATCTGCACGCACAGTGAGTCAAAGACTTTTGGAGGATGGCCTGGTGTCAAGAAGGGCAGCAAAGAAGCCACTTCTCTCCAGGAAAAACATCAGGGACAGACTGATGTTCTGCAAAAGTTACAGGGATTGGATTGCTGAGGACTGGAGTAAAGGCATTTTCTCTGATGAATGCCCTTTCCGATTGTTTGGGGCATCCGGAAAAAAGCTTGTCCGGAGAAGACAAGGTCAGCGCTACCATCAGTCCTGTGTCATGCCAACACTAAAGCATCCTGAGACCATTCATGTGTGGGGTTGCTTCTCAGCCAAGGGTGTGGCCTCACTCACAATTTTACCCAAGAACACAGCCATGAATAAAGAATGGTACCCACACATCCTCCGAGAGCAACTTCTCCCATCCATCCAGGAACAGTTTGGTGACGAACAATCGGGCGGCCCCAAAACCCCACAAATTCTGACAAACTCCAAGCATTGATTATGCAACAATGGGCTGCCATCAGTCAGGATGTGGCCCAGAAGTTAATTGACAGCATGCCAGGGTAGGTTGCAGAGGTCTTGAAAAAGAAGGGTCAACACTGCAAATATTGACTCTTTGCATCAACTTCATGTAATTGTCAATAAAAGCCTTTGACACATGAAATGCTTGTAATTATACTTCAGTTTTCCATAGTAACATCTGACAACAATATCTAAAGACATTGAAGCAGCAAACTTTGTGGAAATTAATATTTGTGTCATTCTCAAAACGTTTGGCCATGACTGTACACCCGCACCCCCTCTTTGGTTTTCGACTTTGCTGGTTTACTAATCACTGGCTCTGACAACCATCATTACACACAACTAGCACTGTCGTTACGCGCACCTGCACCTCATCATAAGACACAGATGGACTCCATCATTTCACTGATTCCCTCCTCTATATCTGTCACTCCCTTAGTTCCATTCCCCAGCCAATATTGGTTATTTGTTTCCTGTCCAGATGATATTCTTGTTCCGTGGTTCTTGCATTTTTAAACTCACCTCCTGCTTCTCGATTCCCAGCGTCTCCTTTTCAGAATACTGCCTCAACAAATGGAAACAGCAGGGAATCAGGACATGTCCCAGACGTTCGATGGACAGGGATACCTACAGTACTTCGTCAGCACCATGACCAGCTGGCGCAACTGGGGATGGCTATGGAGTAGGTCCTTCATGTTCTTCAACGTCTCGAATATACTAGAGAGGTGTTGCCTTCAACTAGCACAGGATTCTCTACCACCAGTCCATACAGAAGTCCGCCCAGGTCAGTGATGCCCGTTTGTCTCTTCCGGACAAATATGACGGAACCCCATCTAAATGCCGTGGCTTCCTACTCCAATGCTCTATTTTGCACACCAGATAGGAGCTCCCACCACCAAGAGGTCCAAAGTTGCCAAGGTTATTTCTCCACTGACTGGGCGGGCGTTGGTGTGGGCTACAGCCGTCTGGGAGAGGAGAGGAGGAGCTAGCTTTGTATGAGGGGTTCATGGCTCTGTTCAGAGGTATCTTTGATCATCCACTGGAGGGCAGAGGTGGTGAGCACCTATTCCAAATATGGCAGATTGACCAGACCATTGCTGAGTATACGCACACCTTCCGGACAGTAGCAGCATCCAGTGAATGGAATGAGCCAGTGCTCTGTATGTCATTCAGAAGAGGACTGGGTGAGGAGGTCAAAACAGAACTGGCATGTCAAGAAAAAGTCAAGGGGTCTGAATACAGGTGGGTCCTGTGTGGCTCAGTCGGTAGAGCATGGCGCTTGCAACGCCAAGCGTCGTGGGTTCGATTCCCGCTAGGGCCACCCATATGTAAAAGTAGTGGCCCCAGCCGACTTGTAAGTCGCTTTGGACAAAAGCGTCTGCTAAATGGGATATATTATTATTATAAGACAACAACCTCTCCTTGGACGCACTCATTGCAATGACCATTTGTCTGGATAACCTTCTTCGGGAGCGTCGGCACTCTCATCGCTTCTCCCCCTCCCTCAGAGCCTGAACCCATGGAGGTAGGGGTCACATGCCTCCCCGCAGCTGAGCAACGCAGATGGAAACAGCTGAGGCTCTGTCCCTATTGTTGTCAAGGGGGGCTTCAGAAATGTCGGTACGTCCCAACTCAGGATCTACAAGAGCAGACGGATGGACATGTGATCTTCCACCTCCTGGGGCAGGTGTAAGTATCGCATCTTCATCATTTTCTGCCAGGACCGGTAGAGGGAGCGGGTCCAGAATTTCTTATGTCACTCCTCCACCCGGCTGACTCCCGTCCAGTGTGTTCTGGGTTATCAGCGGGCCCTGGCTCTGTGGACCCTGGGCCAGACCAAAGCTCCTGCGGTGGATGAGTGGTTTAGGCGTGATAAAGTGTGGAGCGATGCCCACGTGCTACTCCAGCACCCCATCCACCTGGATCAGGCGGATCGCCATCGCAGGGAGGCTCCTGTGTTCCAGCCTGGTGACGCGTCTGGCTCTCCACAAGGAACCTCACACTCCGCCTGCCCTGCAAGAAGTTGAGCCCCCAGTTTGTGAGCTCAACGAGGTGATGTATAGATTACAGCTCCCCAGTGACTACTGTATCTCACCTTCCTTTCATGTCGCTTTCATCGTCCTGTGGCTGGAGCCGTGCGTCGGGGGGGGGGGTACTGTCACGTCTACTCCCGCTCCCCCTCTCCAGTGTTCGACATTGCCAGTTTACTAATCACTGGCTCAGGGTCTCCATTACAATTAACCATCTATTCACACTACTTTACTTGAATCGCGGTTTGCAAAAATGGAAGTTGTATAATTAAGAACAGTATCTTGCAGGATTTAATAGTTGGAATTGTAAGAGTTGTTGCCCTGTTCCTTTCTCTGCGATCATCATTCTAATGGATTCCAGAAAGAACAAAACCCTGTCCTCAAACATTTACATCAAAAAGTGCAGTTATGGGCAAAGACCCAAAACATCCACATCAAATTAAATATTTTTCTTGATCAAATAATATAGAAAACCACTTTCTGTGCAGTTTTCATTTACCATCCTTACAAACCACTTAATGTAAATGTGCATTACTGTATTGTATATAGGCTGGTCATCTAGGTTAGAACCTGTAGACTTTCCATCACCATGAAGAAAAGCAATGTTCAACACAGTAACTGAGTACATTGAGAAATCAAGTGGTTTGCGATGGTGTGGCTCGGTTGGTAGAGCATTGTGTTTGGAACACCAGGGTTGTGGGTTCAATTCCCACGGGGGACCAGTACAAAGAAGCATGAAAATATATGCACTCACTACTGTGTCTACTAAAAATAATTAATAGACCATTTCAGTTTTCACATAGAAATAACTTGCATTTGCAAAGTATTTCAAGAAACTGGGAATCAAACCTGTATCAAGAAAGTTTTTTTTTATCCTGCAAATATGGTCAGATGAACTGTTTTGCACAGATAATTATCAGACTCAAGTTACAAATGCTGCTAGACACTGAAATGTAGTTTACATTTTTACTCAAAAGTTGTGCACTGGGCCTTTACTAGTCCTCTATTAGTAGACCTATATAAGTGTCTTCAGTGTGGGCAATTTTGTATTTTTTGTATTTATTTTTTGCATTAAATTACATTTCACAACAGATTTCTCAATACATTAAGGCCACTACTCTACTACCAGATGTCTACAACACAAAATACATGTGTACGTGTATTTTGTACATTGTACATACGTCTACATTGTTAACAGCAGTCTAAATAGTTAGCAAGACGTTTAAATGAGACGTTAACATCTATGGTTAGAGTGAGGGCGTGTAGCTCCCTTTCAAAGGTGTGAGAGACCACGACAAGAAACTGAAAACCACTTCCTGTTGACTTTGTTCTGTGCTGAGAAGAGCTGTTTAAAGTTCTCAGGTGTGAAGGTGCTCTGAGTCTGATTCACTGTATTTCCATGGCAAGAAAGAATCAACTTGATCAGACCCACATTTCATATAACAACATGGACCTGAATTTTTTTCCTGGCTGCCATTGACTCAGATGCTTAATTTAAAATAAGATATTTCCAATATCAAAATAAAAAATGTAAACCCCCTGCAAGTTCCCTTCATGGACGTGGGGCATCGACAGAGATGTGTGGGCTTTGTTAGAATTGTAGAGTTTTGTCGGGACTTCATTTGATAGAGATGGACCAAATCAGAGCTGTTGGAAATCTTCCTATTTATTAAAACAGACATTTCATAGTATATTAGCCGTTAGCATAATGAGGTTCCAGTATTACAGATGGGCCCTGACCTTTCCTATCACATTATAAACATTATCACAGACAAGGGGCACGATCAGCAGGACACAATGTTCACAAATCTTCAGTTACTATGTAGAACAAACAGGCATCTCTTACATGTAGAATGAGAAATCAGTCATTTGTGGCTTTCCTGTCTGCAACTTTCCTACGTTTGGCTACTGAACGTGGCCCTGATGAAACCTCTGACCTACACAGCTCTGACAGGCATTACAAAATACATTTACTGGCACGATAGAAAAGGACTGGCCTTGGTACCAGTCTGTTTGTGCCATCATGCCACTCCTTGTCATGCCAAACAGTCGGTGGAATGATAGCACAAACAGATGTTGGACCAGGCTAGAAAATGATTTGTTTGATAATGACACCTAATATAGTAGAGAGGAGTTATTTACAGTAAAAATATCACTGGCACATCAAAAGGCACAGTTTCGTGGCACGTTTTAGAATGACCATTGGAGTGATCAGGTATTGAAGTACAGGAGGAATAACAAGTACATGCATATGAACATGCCTATGTTAAAACACACATACAGTGCATTTGGAAAGTATTCAGACCCCTTGACTTTTTCCAAATTGTATTACGTTATAGCCTTATTCTAAAACAGATTAAAGTCATTTTTTTCCTCATGAATCTACCAAAAACAATTTCATCATTTTAGAATAAGGCTGAAATATAACAAAATGTTTGAGTTTGAGTTTTAATTTTTATTTTTGAATTTTATTTTTATTTTATTTTTACAGGGACAGTGCACATTAATCAACGTTTCAGTAAAAGTGCCGGTTATAGCCTGTCTACTGTATATAGCCTGTCTACTGTATATAGCCTGTCTTTTTACTGTTGTTTTATGTCTTTACTTACCTATTGTTCACCTAATACCTTTTTTGCACTATTTGCTAGAGCCTGTAAGTAAACATTTCACTGTTGTATTCGGAGCACGTGACAAATAAACTTTGATTTGATTTGATACATACAGTGCATTTGGAAAGTATTCAGATCCCCTTACTTTTTTCACATTTTGTTATGTTACAGCCTTATACTAAGATGTATTAAATTAATTGTTTTCCTCATTAATCTACACATAATACCGCATAATGACAAAGCGAAAACAGGTTTAGACATTTTACAAAATTATTTAAAAAATATACATAAGTACTCAGACCATTTAATATGAGACTCAATTGAGCTCAGGTGCATCCTGTTTCCATTGATCATCCTTGTGATGTTTTTACAACTTAATTGGAGTCCACCTGTGGGAAATTTAATTGATTGGACATTATTTGGAAAGGCACACACCTGTCTATATAAGGTCCCACTATTGACATTAGTGAGAATTAGATATGGCTCATTGATTTTGTTGTTAAGGTTGATTTAAAGGTAGAGGTAATTTAATCAACTCAATGTCAATAGTGAGGTCTATCATGAGATTGTTCAGTAATACATCTCAATAGCTTTGCAGTGACGCTTCCCATCCAACCTGACAGAGAGCTTGAGAGGATCTGCAGAGAGGAATGGGAGAAACTCCCCAAATACAGGGGTGACAAGTTTGTAGTGTCATACCCAAGAAGACTTGAGGCTGTAATCGCTGCCAAAGGTGCTTCAACAAAGTACTGAGTAAAGGGTCTGAATACTTATGTCAATGTATTAAAAATAAACTGAAATATCACATTTTTAAAAAATGTATAAAAAGTTTTGTCATTATGGTGTGTAGACGAGGGAAAAAACATGTAATCAATTTTAGAATAAGGCTGTAACGTAACAAAATGTGGAAAAAGTCAAAGGGTCTGAATACTTTCCGAATGCACCGTATTTGGGGCAGCAGGTAGCCTAGTGGTTAGAACGTTGGGCATGTAATGGAAAGGTTTCTGGATTGAATCCCCAAGGTAAAAAGCTGTTGTTCTGCCACTGAACAAGGCAGTTAACCCACTGTTCCCTGGTAGGCCATCATTGTAAATAAGAATTTGTTCTTAACTTACTGGCCTAGTAAAATAAAAATACATGTTTTTTCCTCCAGTATTTCCACTCTTATGTCTTGCAGACAGAGTATCTTTCTGTATTAATAACAGTACTATGATTCCCTGATTATGTCCTTGTAAACCATGTCTGGGCAGAACAGTCAACCTTGACCTTTCAGGAACCACACTGTGCACTTAAATAAAAAAATATATAAAATCCAATAATCCAACAATGTGTGAAATTTCAAATTATTTTAGAAGCAATAGTAAATTATTCAAGAAAAGTGTCAACATATTTGGCCGAAAACATTTCCTTCTGCTGGGACATACTGTATTGAGTAATGGGTTCTCTTCTCCCTTTTCTAGGTACTGGGACTCTGACGAACCAAACAACCATGGGCCTAATGGTGAAATAGAAAACTGTGTCCTATTTGGTCAACACTGTTCCAGAGATAAAAAATTATTGGTTTGACTGTCCATGTGTTGAACCATTAACAGAATCTGGGAGAGTCATTCAGTCTGCAAAAGTCAGCAGCCACTCCATAGTGCTGCCAAATGCAGTGTATTGAATGAGTAACCAGCACAAGGCACCGTATTGTTGGGTAGCACAGCGTAAAAGGCCAGTTTCCTAGACACAGATTTAAACCTTCCAGACTAAGAAGAAGATCCCATGGAGATTCTCTATTTCAAGTAGTTAAAACCTGTTGCGCCGAGCAATCCCGTATCCGGGATCCTATTTATAGCCTCAAGCTCATTAGCATAACGCAACATTAACTATTCATGAAAATCGCAAATGAAATGAAATAAATATATTTGCTCTCAAGCTTAGCTTTTGTTAGCAACACTGTCATCTCAGATTTTCAAAATATGCTATTGAGCTATAGTTAAACAAGCATTTGTGTAAGAGTATTGATAGCTAGCATAGCTATAAGCCTAGAATTCAGCCGGCAACATTTTCACAAAAACAAGAAAAGCATTCAAATAAAATCATTTACCTTTGAAGAACTTCAGATGTTTTCAATGAGGAGACTCTCAGTTAGATAGCAAATGTTCAGTTTTTCAAAGAAGATTATTTGTGTAGGACAAATCGCTCCGTTTTGTTCATCACGTTTGGGTAAACAAAAAAAACAAAAATTAAGTCATTACAACTCAAACTTTTTCCCAAATTAACTCCATACTATCAACAGAAACATGGCAAACGTTGTTTAGAATCAATCCTCAAAGTGTTTTTCACATATCTATCCATGGCAGTTGGCTTTCTCCTCTGAAGCAAATGCAAACGCGCATGGAGCTGGAGATTACGCAATAATTTTGGAGGAGGAAACCGGGCGGACACCTGGTAAATGTAGTCTCTTATGGTCAATCTTCCAATGATATGCCTACAAATACATCACAATGCTGCAGACACCTTGGGGAAACGACAGAAAGTGCAGGGTCATTCCTTGCGCATTCACAGCCATATAAGGAGACATTGGAACACATCGCATTCAAAATCTGGACCATTTCCTGTATGAAATTTCATCTTGGTTTCGCCTGTAGCATTAGTTCTGGGGCACTCACAGATAATATCTTTGCAGTTTTGGAAACGTCAGAGTGTTTTCTTTCCAAAGCTGTCAATTACATGCATAGTCGAGCATCTTTTCGTGACAAAATATCTTGTTTAAAACGGGAACGTTTTTTATCCAAAAATTAAAAGAGCGCCCCCTATCTCTAAGAAGTTTTAATAGTGCAGGAATAGGTTTTATTCTGTGTCCAGGATGTATGATTTGAATGTTAACGCAGAGTAGCCTCCGAGCTATATTTGAGGGCTGTGGATGCGAATACGGAGGTTTTTGAAAACCTCTTAAAGCTAAGCATCCGGATGACGTTCTGCGAATGTGTTATATCATTCACCCTCTTCAGAACCATATTGACGTAGCCTATGCCTCATATTCCTGAACAGCTGAAATAAATAATAAACGTGTCAATTTGAATAAATATTCAATGCCATTATGAAGGTTACAGCATTCTGTCTGTTTTAACCCATAGAAGTCCCAGCCAGCTGACTACTTCAAAAGGGTGAAAGCCCTCAAAGGCTCTGACCATGCTAAAACGGCCTTTTGGGCACATGAGTTCTCTATCAATCTCTATGGCTACACGGAGTGGGCAGAAGCTACGTAGACAGCGGAGTGGGCAGCAGCTACGTAGACAGCGGAGTGGGCAGCAGCTACGTAGGCAGCGGAGTGGGCAGCAGCTACGTAGGCAGCGGAGTGGGCAACGTAGGCAGCGGAGTGGGCAACATAGGCAGCGGAGTGGGCAACGTAGGCAGCGGAGTGGGCAACGTAGGCAGCGGAGTGGGCAACATAGGCAGCGGAGTGGGCAGAAGCTACGTAGACAGCGGAGTGGGCAGCAGCTACGTAGACAGCGGAGTGGGCAACAGCTACGTAGGCAGCGGAGTGGGCAGCAGCTACGTAGGCAGAGGAGTGGGCAGCAGCTACGTAGGCAGAGGAGTGGGCAGCAGCTACGTTGGCAGCGGAGTGGGCAGCAGCTACGTAGGCAGCGGAGTGGGCAACATAGGCAGCGGAGTGGGCAACATAGGCAGCGGAGTGGGCAGAAGTTACGTAGACAGCGGAGTGGGCAGAAGTTACGTAGACAGCGGAGTGGGCAGCAGCTACGTAGGCAGCGAAGTGGGCAGCAGCTACGTAGGCAACAGAGTGGGCAGCAGCTACGTAGGCAGCGGAGTGGGCAGCATAGGCAGCGGAGTGGGCAACATAGGCAGCGGAGTGGGCAACATAGGCAGTGGAGTGGGCTACATAGGCAGCGGAGTGGGCAACATAGGCAGCGGAGTGGGCAACGTAGGCAGCGGAGTGGGCAACGTAGGCAGCGGAGTGGGCAGAAGCTACGTAGACAGCGGAGTTGGCAGCAGCTACGTAGGCAGCAGAGTGGGCAGCAGCTACGTAGGCAGCGGAGTGGGAAGCAGCTACGTAGGCAGCGGAGTGGGCAGCAGCTACGTAGACAGCGAAGTGGGCAACGTAGGCAGCGGAGTGGGCAGCAGCTACGTAGGCAGCGGAGTGGGCAGCAGCTACGTAGGCAGCGGAGTAAAAAAAGCAGCTACATAAAAAAAGTTAGCAATTGGAAATCTCTATCTTAGCCACGGCAAATCAAGATCCAGAAAATCTGGAACCACAGCCACTCCGATATTTCAGATTGTGTCCACAGGACAAATTCTTTCGCATTTAGCCATAATTGACTGCCATACCTCTGTAGTTCCTTCCCATAACTAGCTGGATGTGACAGCTACTGAAAAGGATAGATGGATACCTTTTATAGTTATATTTGTAAATGTGATCTCTGAATATGAACAATTAGATATAGAGTATGTATTAGAAAAATAATTATGGAAAAATAATGACATACTCAGATGGTTGGTTGATTGATTGGCTGTTGATTGCTTGTTTTATTGATTGAAAGCCCAATCAATACATCAATTAGTTGATTGAAGGGGCCCCCGCATTTTAAAACCAACTGTTTTTTATATAACATTTATTTTAAAGCATGTAAAGTGCTGTTGTATTCATCAACATGTTTTATCATTTTCAAATACAGAAAATAACACATTATGCAAAACGATGTATCATTAAAGAGGACATCTACAGTTCAAATACTAAGAATACTGTCATGCTGCCACCTTTTTGAGGTTAACAGCTTAGCGATGGGGCTGGAGAAATGTAACCACTTAAATTCATAGATGAGGCTATGGATGCTATGGACTGACCATTCACGACATCAAAATTATATTTGTAACTATGTTTTGAAGCTATACAGTGTCTGTTTAGAATTACATTGTTTACAAACAATGGAGTTTAAACAAGCATAAGTTATATTAATCAATAGTTATATATAATTAATTTAAATGTCTCCAAAGTCAATGTAGCAATCACAGATTGCCAATTTAAATATAATTAAAAATTATATTAATCAATAGTTATATATAATTCATTTAAAAGTCTCCAAAGTCGATGTAGCAATCACAGATTGCCAATTTAAATATGATTAAAATTAGACATAAACAATATAACAAAATAAGTTATCTAAATTCTCTTTGTAACTTCCCTGTGTTTTTTTTCAGTATCTAAGTCTATGGGTCAAGTCTTAGTCAATGTAACATCAGGGGAATGGAGTGGTAGTTTAGTAAGGTAGTTTGTCTGGTTTGTTGACATTATTCCCATATTTGTCCATTTGTCCACTGGGTGGCGCTGGGCTATAGCTGGCTGTGATGTAGATTGATGTAGGATCTGCATCAGAAGGGCTATGTGGTCCTGGCCTCAGTCTTTTTGGACAGCCCACTTTGTCCACTAGGTGGCGCTCTTCTACCGCTGGTTGCTGCACAGTGCTGTAGAGTGCCTCTGCCGGTGGTTCTGTACTTTCTTCTGGTAAAGTGTACTCTTTGTCCACTGGGTGGTGTTCTTCTATTGCTGATGCTGGTACTGCTCCTGGTCTGCCTGCAGTGACGTAGATAGATGTCACCTCAGAACCAGGGGTGTTTGGTAGTTCTGGCCTTCCTGGTATAGCGGCCACTGTGTTGTCAACTTCTGTAATAACGACCTGTTAGAAGAAGAGAAATGTAAGAGACAACACAGAGTCGCTGATGTGGCCCTGACCGCTCACCAGAATTGAGTGCTCCTGATATCTCTGGCCGACCTGAGTAAGACCCTTGCAAGGCTGCCGGCTCAGATGGCATCCCAAGCCGAGTCCTCAGAGCATGTGCAGACCAGCTGGCTGGAGTGTTTACGGACATATTACATCTCTCCCTTTCCTAGTCTGTTGTCCCCACTTGCTTCAAGTTGTCCACCATTGTTCGTGTACGCAAGAAAGCAAAGGTAACAACTAAATGACTATCGCCCCGTAACACTCATTATGAAGTGCTTTGAGGGGCTAGTTGAGGATTATATCACCTCCACCTTACCCGACACTCGAGACACACTATAATGTGCATACCACCCCAACAGGTCCACAGATGATGCAATTGCCATAGCACTGCACACTGCCTATTCCCACCTGGACAAAATGAAAACCTATGTGAGGATGCTGTTTATCGACTACAGCTCAGCATTCAACACAATAGTGCCCTCCAAGCTCAACACTAAGCTCAGGGCCCTGGGCCTGAACCCCTCCCTGTGCAAATGTGTCCTAGACTTCCTGACGGGCCAACCCCAAGTGGTGAAGGTAAGCAACAACACATACGCCACGCTGATCCTCATTACGGGGGCCCCACAGGGGTGTGCACTCAGCCCACTCCTGTACTCCCTGTTCACCCATGACTGCGTGGCTACGAACATCTCCAACTCAATCATCAAGGTTTGCTGATGACACAACAGGCCTGATTACCAACAATGACGAGACAGCCTACAGGGAAGAGGTGAAATCCCTGGCGGAGTGGTGTCAGGAAAATAACTTCTCACACAACGTCAACAAAACGAAGCCGCTGATTGTGGACTGATGCAAATGCACCATCGCAAGCATTCTGTAGGGCTGCATCACCTCCTGGTACGGAAACTGAACCTCACGCAAACCACAGCACCTGGAGTAACAGGAAGACCAAGAAGGTCAAAGACCTCAGCAACCTAGTCACGGCCTGTTCACCCAGCTACCATCTCGAAGGCAGAGACAGTACAGGTGCATCAATGCTGGGCTCCATAGACTGAAAAACAGCTTCTATCTCCAGGCCATCAGACTGTTAAACAGTCATCACTAGCCGGCCTACGCCAGGTACCCTGCCCTGAACCTTAGACACTGTCACTAGCCGGCTACCACCCGGTACTCTACCCTGCACCTTAGAGACTGCTGCCCTATGCAAATAGTAATTAGGTCAATTTAATTATGTTTACATACTGTTTTAACCCACTCTACATGTATATGCTGTATTCTACCCTTAAGTAAAAACCACATGAATTTCACGTGATCGAATGTGAAGTTAATGTGATAACATGTGACAACATGTAAAAGCAACATGTGATAACATGAAACTATACATATAAAAACATGGGGATGCAAGATTTTTTTTTAACTACACCTGATAACATTTGAACGTTTTTCACATGTATACGTGTTTTACATGTGAAACTGCAAATTCCACATGTGAATCTGCAATTCATGTGAGCTGATACCATGTCATTCATGTGAGCTGTTAACATGAAAAGGTGGTGTTACAGGGTTTCACATGTGAACTGACCTCCCATGTGTCTCTTGTTTTCACATGTGAAAATATCAGTATCAGCTCAAATTTCATGATTTATTTTCATAAGGGAAGTAATTAAACGGCATGTGGTTTTAAGTAGTACGCTATTCAGCTAAAATAGTGTAAAAATCTTGTCTCTTAAACTCTGACGCTCTCTGGTGGCATTTTCTAAATCACATAATATTGTATACTACCCTAATAAACTACATTTCAGTTTAAAAAACTATAACTCCTATGCACGCTTAGTACTGTTAGAAAGGTAAGAAATGTGTGATTCTGATGACGATGTGACTACTGCAGAGCCTACAGATACAGCAGGCCCAAATTAAACTGACATGTACCATTTTTTATGTTTATTTCTTCGAGGAATTGGGAGACATCTTAAAATGATCCAAGCAACCAGGCCTTTAAAGTTATCGAGTTTGTTTTTTGGATGGTGGCGGGGTGGTGTGATTCTTTGGACAAGGCCAGCAGTAAGATTTGAGTTCCACTTCCAAAAAGACATGAGCTGTAGCTATCCTCAGAAAATCTGAACAGGGCCCAAAACAACTGCTCAAAGTTTAACAAAAATATGATTATGTTTGACATGATTACTTAATACTGACTTTTCAATATGACCCCATCTGGGATTTAATCTCACAACCTCTGGTTTTGGGATTTGCTGATCTTTCTGCTGCGCCACAAAGACTGTAGCATTCTCACAAGTCCCCTAAGGGCCAGGGTTTCTACTAAGTTGACATATTGAATTGTTTTAAGATGGTCACACCATGGATCATTTAGCAATTACATTTTGAATTTTAGGACCCCTTTATGTATCCAAAAATTATCTAAAAAAATATTTGATGAAATTTGGTGTTACTGCTATTAGCCCTCAGAAACACGTTGAATAACACATTCATACATGGCAAAACAGATCTGAGAGATAAAAAAATGTACTCCACTTTTTTAAGGGCACAAAAATATTTCCATAGATTTTTTAAAATTGGTACTGGGCTACCTTTATATGAGTCTTTTGAGGCTTGTTGGGGTCTTAGAGCAATCCGAAGAACACCATCGTGTTCTTGACAGTGATCTTTCCAGAGGGGTGATAGTAGTGTGTAGCTCAAACTTTTTGGACGCTTTCATGAGAAGACCAATTTTTAGGTTGTGTCCAGCTCTGACAAACACTGCTGTAGCTCTGCCACCTTCCACCGCAGCTGTGGAAGGCCGACATCGGCAGATGTTGTGGATTGAGTCGCAGGGGTGTAATCATTAGCCAAACAGAAAACGTTTCTGTTGGACAAATTCAGGTAGATGCCTGCTGTTTCATTGGGTTTGCTACTGCGTAATGAATACGCCCCAGATATATCTAGCTTAAACATACGGGTTTTGATGGGATATAGACATCGACTTTAGGAGGTTAAACATGATTGACAGAGCAGGTACCTGCATTGACTGCTGATCTTTAGGGGATTGCCGTCTTCTGGTTAATATGATGTATCCTACACCAAATAACACACCAACAAAGAAGACAAGAGCAGTAACACTGCCCATAATGGTCCCAACTGGTAATGTTGAAGCTCTCCCCTTCTTCTCACCATTACCTGAGAGGTTACATATACACACACACACACACACACACACACACACACACACACACACACACACACACACACACACACACATTTTGTCATTCTGTTTTTTATGGGAAATAATATAGCTGTAATATAATTATAATTACTGCAATGATATTAAAACGTTCTTGATAAACAAATGTACAATCGTATGCACAGAAGGTGGAAGCTAGTAAATTAGACTTACATATGTCCTCCATGCGTTGTGAGTTGGTCTCTGCACTGAAGTTATTTTTGCCAGTGCACTGGATAGTCCCGTTGTCATTGGAGATGATGATGTTGACTCTGGTGTGTGAAAGAGACTGCTGTGACAGTGTGCACTGACCTCCATCACAGACAGACAACACCCACACACCTGTAACTGAACAGTTCACTGTGACGTCACACATTCCATCACTATAGTTGGAGAGCGACACCACCTCCATGACTGGTATGGAAACAGCTTCTAAAATAAGTGATAATATCAGGGGTTTACAAAAATGTCAAGATGTCCTAAAAGATCATTCATCAAACCAAGCAGGTGACAGTAGGCATGCTTGCATTGATTCAGGTTTATTCGACAAAAGCAATAGAAAAACATTGCCACATGTGTAATGGAAAGGGAACTACGAGATAAACATTCTAAAGATCGACATAAATTGTATCCTTTCGAAAGGGATGGATATTTATTTTTTATTTTTTGCAACAAATGATGACGGAAACGGTGTTTTCATATAAATCATCATGGCCGAATAATTTTGAAGGCAAGCGGGCAAGTGATGTCATTAGTATGTGTTTATGTGATCTTTATTTAACTAGGCAAGTCAGTTTAAGAACAAATTATTATTTACAATGACGGCCTACACCGGCCAAACCCGAAAGACTCTAGGCCAATTGTGCGCCGCCTGGGACTCCCAATCACCGCCGGTTGTGATTCAGCCTGTTATGTAATACAGTCGTCACATAACATTTCATTCTAAATGTCTACTGCTTGCTTTTAAACTATAAAATAATGTTTCTTTGCAGGAAAAGGATTGTCTTGACTTTGAAGAATGCCTGAATTGCTTAACCTTGCTTTCCTGGTTGGTTGGATGCAAGTTTAACCACTACATTATTTCAGATCTACAGGAGTGTAAGTTTCACCATGGCACGGACCGTGGAGATACGTTGGCACATGATAATTATTAGAATATGACAAATATGAGTAAATTCTTGCATTCTATCCATGCTGGCTTTTGCAGGCTACCTGAGACATGAAACAGATAGGTGGTAGGGAATACAGGCTGTCGCCAATGTATTCATGCGCAATTTGTCTCAATGGATATTGGAAACACAGCAGCCACTTCATTGTTATTCCCCACTAGGTTTTTGCGTAGAATTTATATTTGTTCAGGTGTGATGTCATCGACAGTTCAATGAAAATGCACGGTAGCAGGCAGTGGTGGGAAAAGTACCCAATTGTCTTACTTGAGTAAAAGTAAAAATACCTTCATAGAAAATTACTCAGGTAAAAGTCACGCAGTAAAATCCTACTTGAGTAAAAGTCTAAAGGTATTTGGTTTTAAATAAGTATCAAAAGTCAATCTAATTGCTAAAATATTCTTAAGTACAAAGTAAAAGTATTAATTATTCCATATTCCTTATATTAAGCAAACCAGACAGCACCATTTTAGCCAGGGACACACGCCAACACTCAGACATAATTTACAAACGAAACCTGTGTGTTTAGTGAGTCCGCCAGATCAGAGGCAGTAGGGATGGCCAGTGATGTTCTCTTGATGAGTGTGTGACAATTTTCTTGTCATGCTAAGCATTCAAAATGTAACGAATGCTTTTGGGGGTCAGGGAAAATATATGGAGTAAAAAGTAAATTATTTTCTTCAGGAATTTAGTGAAGTAAAAATTATAAAAAATGTAAATAGTAAATATTAACTTGTACTTTAAAGTAGTTTTACTTAAGTACTTTACACCACTGGTAGCAGGCAATTGTCTATTTTATATGCGAACTTTCTAAATGTTGACCACCAAAATTAAAGGACACATTTATGGAAACGTAGCTAATGAGTGGAATGTAAAAAAGCCTTGACAAAACTTACCTTGGACCATCAAATTGTATTTGACCATTTGTGTCTCTTTCCATATCTCAACATTATATGCAATGTAGATTCCAGTATCTGTTTGTTCCAGTTTCCTGAGACAAAGAGAGTGGTCTGTGGAGTTATAATCGACCCTCTCCTTGTATCGAGGAGAGACTTCTTCCCTCATAGCTATTACATTGCTATCAGTCATCCATTTCATCGCCATCTCTTGAGGAGGATTTTCTCTAACTGTCAAACACACCGCACCGCCCTTCAACCCATATTTGTCAATTGGATGGACATCTGCCCTGGTCCCTAAAGACAGAGGAACAGCAGAATCACATTTTGAAAGTTTATTTATTTATTTGGTATACCAATAATTGGATATACTGTACTTTATACCTACACATAATATAATTCATATTATTTTAAAAATCATAGAGTAGAATTCTGTACCTGTGATGGTACCCAGCAAAATGATTAGTAGTGAACCCAGAATATCCATAATGTTTGAGAGATCAAAAGCCTGACTTCTTGGCTTCTGTCAAAGTGATATTTAATTAAACCCTCTAGTATTTAACACCTGTTGCAGTTCCCCGCAACGGTGAGAAAAAACACCCCACAACTTCCCCCACATGCGTATGACTCTCACGTCACCTTTACCACTCTAGAAAGAAACTATGGGGCTTTCAACAGTATGTCCCAAGTTATATAAATAGATGATCTACCCTACATACTTTTGCATGAACAGATGTGTGCAATGTTCTGTTATTATCTGGAACAGCATGGTCTCCGTTAGTCTGAAATCAAATCAAACTTTGGCACATGCGCCGAATACACCAAGTCTAGACCTTACCGTGAAATGCTTACTTACAAGCCCTTAAACAGCAGTGCAGTTCAAGAACAGTTAAGAAAATGTTTACCAAATAAACTAAAGAAAAAAATAATAAAAATTAACACAATAAATAACAATAACGAGGCTATATACAGGGGATACCGGTACCGAGTTAGTGTGCGGCAATTTGTACATGTAGTAAAGTGACTGCATATATAGTAAACAGCGAGTAGCAGCAGTGTACATAACAAATGGAGGGGGGGGGTCAATGTAAATAGTCTGGTGGCCATTTCATTAATCCAAAACTTTTTTGTGCTAACATTCCACCCCTTATATTTGTCATATGACACGAAGTACAAGAGTGGCATATTAGCACAAACAGACTGGCATCCAGGCTATATATTATCGTATATGCATCTGAGAAAACTTATTTGCATATTGAGATGCATTTGGTTCCTTAGTTCCTCTTTTGGGATCATCTGACAATGAGAAGTACAGTTCTTATCAGAACGATATGTATTATTGTAACAACGAGGCCGCAGTTCAAAACCAGCTTGGTTCCTGTTGACAAGTTCTCTACCGAGAAGAGTTGTTTCAGTATATTTCATACTTGGGTTCTGTGTGTGTGTCAGGGCACTACTGAATTTCCATGGGATGTCCATCTTTTACAGTATGACACAATTGGGGGAAAACTGAAACATTCCAACCATGCACCATACCCATCTCCCTAACTTAATGAATTGATCAGTAACCAGATTTCCATCCAACCTGTTTATGCGAGGAAAGTAAGTTACATGTCTAATAAAAATGTTTATGACAGTCCTGATGGAAACAGAAACGTTTTCGGTAAACTGTACAAATGTCGACAAAACAAAATAAGCTAGACAAGGAAGTATGTTTCTGTCTGTAAAATTAACTAAGCATGAAATGTCGGTGGAAATGACCTTGTGAACAAATATTGATATAATAACCATCATATAAGTAAACTTCAGTCACGCGATGACATGTGTGAAGGGTGACCACATATCCCGGATTGTTCGGGACAGTCCCGCATTTTGTCCCTTTGTCCAGTGACCAGCAAACAAACAATCTTGTCCCGCATGTTGTCAACACATTCAAACACAACCAATTTAGAAAGAAACATAGATGTATGACGTATTTCAGTCAGACATTCCAACCTGTCTTTGAGTCACTTTGAGATTATGGAAATATATATAGGCTATCATAAGAATGTGGTAGCCTAAACCATGGGGATGTTAAACACTTCTCCAATCTTATATTCTGCGCAGCGCAGCGCAAAACGAAACGTAAACCAATCGTTTCTGCATCATCAAATTGTGTGCTCGTTCAGCACAGAGGATTGCAGGGGTCTACTGCTGTCAGAGCACACCCGAGCGTCGCTCAGCCACTTCTCACTAGTAAAGTTAGATAACAGCTGAATCAATGTCTTGTGAGTTCACATAATGATTCGTGAATGAGGAATTCTAAATAACAGAAAAGAATACAACAGCATAGTATAACGTTACTATTACACCAAAACACCACCTAATTTGTCATGAGATTTTAGGAGGGTTAGTTGAATTTTCCGAAAAATGCATAATGCGGCCAGAACTCAACAGCGCGCGTCACACCGCGGAATGTGCGTTGAATGAAACAAAATACAAGAAGGCTATATATATTAACACCATCTGCTCAAATGTTCCATGAAACAGTAACTCAATAAGATCTCAATGCACATTTCCATGAATCTTATTGAGATCAAATGATTGGAATGCAGACATGGTTTGAACATTTCACTGGCAAAAGGTGAAGAATTATCATCCACGATCGACAGTTATGATGCCATGCCCTATTTTGAAATGAGGTATTTGAGGGTATTACACATGTGTCTGCAATTGTATGCATATTCTATAGCGATATTCAATAATGGTACAAACTTAGGAAAAAAAGATGACGTCATTTACCATATTATTGCTCTCCAGACCGTTTTTATTCAAACATTTTTATTAATGTAGACTACATTGTCCCGCAAAACCATGCTGTTGTCTCGCATTTGTGTATTTTAAATGTGGTCACTCTAGTTGTGTAGTCCTCACACTACCACTCGTCGGGAAAGCATGCAGTTTATCAGGCTACAGATGAAATCTTTATGATGAACTTCAAAGCGTGGTGAAAGTGCAAGGTGATGAGCTTGATGCTCCTTTCCAATAAATATCGAGGGTATTATTCTGGAAACATGATAATCGATGCTTGGCTGCCGTTTTACAAATAAAAATAAATAACCGTCTTTTGTCCATAATAATAATGATCTCATGATGCTGTAGGCTATAAATTCGCTCTAGCCAACAGTGTACAGATAGAGCGCACGAGCCAATTTCAGATTACATATGGCAACATTTTTTGTGAGAAAACCTCCCGTAGAGTTGAAAATGAGATGGCAACCCATTTTTAACTTATATTTTTTATTCGGTACATGTGAGTTTAACCGCAAAATGTCATTTTTATTTGCACTACGTGCACAGCCTTTTTATCTGCGACGAGTCAATTTGAAGGATTTTAGAATATTAGCATGCAAATATGTCTCCAATTGGATTGAAACCTAGCTAGTGATGGTCTGAATTACACCTACTTGGTCTCGCAGGTCTAAAGCAAAAAAGGTTACGAAAAAACAATTGAAGTGGTAGGAGAGAGTCGGGGATAACACGGTCGGTTGAAACACCGTGATTCGAGCGCAATTTTTTTTTAAACACTCCGTAAACCACGCCACAGTGGGCAGAGCTATGCATGTTGCACTGGGAAATGTTTTTATACAACAACAAAAAACATCTCATTTTACTACGGGCCTGCTGTGGTTCTGTGTAGACTGGTTATGCTAATATATTTGAAACCAGTATATTGCAGTTAATTTCGTCGTTCATTTAATAAGTACAATATCGTGAACATGGAAACGAGTCCCAGATAGTTCGCAATAGAACATACCAAAGGAGGGCATGGTTTACTAGGCTACCTAAATTATTTGGGTCATCTGGTTACAACCAGTGTTTAGAATATATTGAGTTCGTTGACAAAACTGAGAAATGGGACGCCTTTTCACACTGAGATGTATTTGTCAAAGGTAAGGACATCTATTAATGTAATGCTATAGTATTTCTAAGAAGCAGATATATCTGCCAAGGAAACTAATTGTTTTCAGTTTTCTGCCTGACTGGCACTCTTTACCCGAATTGTTTGGATTTTATTCTTGTGATCACAACAAAACACCTTATTTTCAGTGGCATGTATTCATGAATGCCAAGCAAGAATTTTAGCTAGGGAGTCTATGACAACAACATTTGTAGTGTACTCTATTACAGAGCCATAGACCGTTTTGCCAACATGAAAGATAGGAGGATGGCATTGGCATTCAGCTAGTCTAAAAGTAGAGTGAGTCCACATTTGTAGTTTTACTTGGAATATCAGTACCATGGAACAGTGGAGGCTCCTCAGAGGAGGAAGTGGAGGACCATCCTCCACAGTGAATTTCAGAAAAATAAAAACAGTGAAACATTTTTCGATAAAACTATACTAAATGTTTTCAAGTCACCAAATAATTGATTAAAACTCACTGTTTTGCAAAGGTCTACAGTAGCCTCAGCAGCACTCTGTAGGGTAGCACCATAGTGTAGCCAGAGGAAAGCTAGATTTTGTCCTCTTCTGGATACATCGATTTCAATACAAAACCTAGGAGGCTCATGGATCTCTCCCCCTTCCATAGACGTATACAGTAATGATGACAACTTCCGGAGGATGTTCTTCAACCAATCAGAGCTCTTGCAGCGTGAAATGGCATGTTGTCCACCCAATCACAGGATCAGAGAAGGAATTTAGCACTGAAAGCATAAGCTACAGCTAGCTAGCACTGCAGTGCATACAATGTGGTAAGTAGTTGACTCAAAGAGAGAGAAAGACAATAGTTTAACAGTTTTCAACAAATGTATTTCTTCCAAAATTAAGGAGATGAGAGAGAGAGACAAAGAGCGGTCTATGGCTCTGTAATACAGTACACTTACAAATGTTGTTGTCATAGACTACGTAGCTAAAATTCTATATTTGGTTGTATTTCTTTTTAAACTTTCACTTAGCAAGCAAATATAGCTACCTAGTTTATCCTACTCAAGCACCCGGCTTAAATAGAGAGGGTGTCAGGATTTGGCCAGGGTTGTTCCGGGTTTTGGTCACTAGATGCCCCCATTGTGCTTTTTGACCTTATGTTTTTTCCCATTATTATTTGCACCTGTGCCTCGTTTTCCCTGATTGTATTTAAACCCTTAGTTTCCCTCAGTTCTGTGCTCTGTGTTTGTATGTTAGCACCCAGCCCTAGTGTTCTGTGTATTCTTGTCGATTCCGGTGGATGCTCTTGTGGAATTCTGTTTTTGTTTTTGAGTATCTCTTGAGGCTTTTTTGTGCTATTCCTGCCACCTTTTGGATTTGCCATTTTTGTATTGAAGGACTTCTCCTTTTTACTTTATTAAATACACCGTCTTAAGTACTGCTGTGTCTGCCTCATCTTCTGGGTTCTGCTGACTATTCGTGGCTCAGTTGGTTAAGTGACTGTTTCTCACTCCGGAGACCCAGGTTCGTAACCGGGTCCTGACAGAAACACAGAGCCAAAAATGAACCCAGAGGCAGCCAGTTCCTAGGGCCTTTTTGCCATGCTGTCCCACCACCAGGAGACTGTCCAACGCCACGAAGCCGCCCTGGTTCAGCAAGAGGCCTTAATGGCTAGACATTCTCATCTTCTGTCGGAGATGCTGACTTCCATTAAGCAAATATCTGATCGTCTTACCCCGGCAACAGTTCCCGTCCCAGTACCTCAGATTCACGTACCCATGACAGTTAACCCCCTGGCTGAACCTCGTCTTCCACCTCCCCAACGGTTCTCAGGTGATCCAAGTGCTTGTAAAGGGTTTCTCACCCAATGTTCTCTCTCCTTTGAGCTACAACCCTCGTCGTTTCCCACCGACCGGTCTAAGATCGCTTATATCATCACCCTGCTGTCGGAAAAAGCCCTGGCCTGGGCTACTGCTGTGTGGGATGCCCATAGTTCCTGCTGTGCCAGCTACTCTGCCTTTGCTGAGGAATTCAAACGAGTGTTTCAAGGCCCAAGCAGTGGTTCTGACTCAGCCAAACAGCTCCTGACTCTCCACCAAGGTTGGCGCAGCGTGACGGACTATGCCATCCAGTTCCGCACGGTGGCAGCAGCAAGTGGCTGGAACAACGAGGCGCTCACGGTGTGCTTTCTGAAAGGCCTTTCCGACACTATCCAAGATGAACTGGCCACTCGGGAACCACCGGACAATCTCGAGTCCCTGATCAAGTTGGCCTCACGCATTGACCAGCGTCTGAGAGAGAGAGAACTCAACCGTAGACCTCTAGCCCCTATCAGTCCCAGCTCCGAGTCCCCACCTTTATCCTCGCTGGCTCCATCGGAACCCATGCAGATTGGACGCATCTCCCAGGCTGCGAGAGACTGCCGGATGAGGGAGCGACGCTGTCTATATTGCGGCAAACCGGGCCATTTCCACGTGTCCCGGGCTCCAGGGAAACGCTCTGTCCCGTACAGACCGGGGGGAACTGTAACGGGAAACATAACCTCCTCCCATCCGTCCAACTCCCGTCTGCTCATTCCAGTCACCCTCTCCTGGGACAACCACAAGCTTCACCTTCAAGCCTTGGTAGACTCTGGAGCCGCAGGTAACTTCATGGATGGTGTCTGGGCGAAGGAGAATGGCGTTCCCTCTGAACCTCTAAGTGAACCCATGAGGGTCACTACATTGGATGGAAGCCCTTTGGGATCTGGACTTGTCACTCATGTCACTACCTCCTTGCGACTTTCAGTTTCACAACACCAGGAATTGATGAACTTTCATTTGATCTCCTGTTCCGAGTTCCCTCTCGTCCTTGGATACCCCTGGCTTCACAGCCATAACCCTCACATCGACTGGTCTGTGGGCACTATCAAGCAGTGGGGTCCTACGTGCCAAGCTACTTGTATTTTCCAGAATTCCCGAGTTCTACTCCCGAGTCTTTAGAATCCATCGACCTGACCCGAGTTCCCGAGTGTTACCATGACCTCAAACTGGTGTTTAGCAAACAGAGGGCCACCATGCTACCACCCCATAGACCTTACGATTGCCCCATCGACCTGTTTCCGGGCACTTGCCCCCCAGGGGTCGGATCTTTTCCCTATCTCCACCCGAACGAGCTGCTATGGATACCTACATCAAGGACGCTCTGGAAGCAGGCCTCATGCGTCCATCCACCTCCCCGGCGGGAGCAGGGTTTTTCTTTGTGGCCAAGAAAGACGGTGGATTACGTCCTTGCATCGACTACCGGGGACTCAATGCCATAACCGTCCGTAACCGTTACCCGCTACCCCTTATGGCCACAGCCTTCGAGCTGCTCCAGGAAGCAGTTGTTTTCACTAAGCTTGACCTGCGGAACGCATACCATCTTGTGCGGATCAGACCTGGTGACGAGTGGAAGACCGCTTTCAACACGCCTACTGGTCACTATGAATACTTGGTGATGCCCTTCGGCCTGACCAACGCCCCAGCGGTGTTCCAAGCGCTCATAAACGATGTGCTTAGGGATATGCTTAACATATTTGTGTTTGTTTACTTGGATGACATCCTCATCTTTTCGAGCTCCCTTCAAGAACACACTAAGCATGTCAGACAAGTACTCAAACGCCTCCTAGACAGCCATCTGTACGTTAAGCCGGAAAAATGTGAATTCCATTAATCCCGAGTACAATTCCTGGGATTTGTAGTGGAACCTGGTCGAGTCCAAATGGACCCCAGGAAGGTAGGGGCGGTAGCGGATTGGCCCACCCCCAAATCCGTTAAGGAAGTTCAGCGTTTCCTGGGCTTCACAAACTTTTACCGCAAGTTCATCAAGAACTTCAGCTTGGTGGCAGCCCCTCTCTCAGCTTTAACCAAGGGTGGCAATGCAAGGTTTTTGTGGGGAAGAGAAGCTGAGACGGCCTTCCAAGGACTCAAGCAGCGCGTTCTCTCTGCTCCCATCCTGATACTACCGACTACGGATGAACCATTTGTGGTGGAGGTAGACGCATCAGAGGTTGGTGTTGGAGCTGTCCTGTCTCAGAGGGGTGAAGACAAGAAGCTTCATCCGTGCGCTTTCTTCTCACACCGGCTTACCCCGACTGAGAGGAACTACGATGTGGGGGATCGTGAACTCCTAGCGGTTAAGATGGCATTGAAGGAATGGAGACACTGGCTCGAGGGGGCTTCTCACCCGTTTCAAGTGCTTACGGACCACAAAAATCTGGAGTATATCCAGCAGGCGAAGCGGTTGAACTCTAGACAAGCTAGATGGTCTCTTTTCTTCAATCGATTCCAGTTTATCCTCACCTATCGGCCCGGGTCGAAGAATCTCAAACCGGATGCCCTGTCCCGAGTCTACGCTCCTGCCATTCGAGATGACACGGACATGCCTGTCCTTCCTGCTGCTAAGATTGTGGCTCCGATCTCGTGGCAAGTTGAGGATACCGTGAGACGTGCTCAAGCTAGCGAACCGGACCCGAAAGGAGGTCCTGCCAATCGGTTGTTTGTCCCCAAGGCAGTGAGGACTCAGGTCCTTCTGTGGGGGCACTCCTCTCGCCTCACCTGTCATCCGGGCGTAGGTTGAACCTTTGAGTTCATCCAGCGTAAGTTCTGGTGGCCTACCATAAGAGAAGACGTTGCCACTTTCGTCAATGCCTGTCCCGTGTGCTGCCAGGGCAAATCTTCTCACCTCCGCCCTCAAGGACTCCTTCACCCTTTACCTGTTCCCCACAGACCCTGGTCCCATATCTCATTGGACTTTATTACTGGACTTCCTCCATCCCATGGCAATACTACTATCCTAGTCATAATCGACAGGTTTTCAAAGGCGGCCAGGTTTGTCCCTCTGACTAAGTTACCTTCTGCCAAGGAAACGGCTGAGTTGGTAATTAATCATGTGTTCCGAGTCTTCGGCATTCCTCAAGATATGGTTTCTGACAGAGGTCCCCAGTTCGCCTCAAGGTTTTGGAAGGCCTTCTGCCAACTCATGGGGGCTTCTGCCAGTCTATCTTCAGGGTACCATCCGGAGTCCAACGGCCAAACAGAGAGGATGAATCAAGAGCTGGAAACCACCCTCCGATGTATGACTCGTGACAACCCGTCCACATGGTCATCCTTTATTGTTTGGGCCGAATACGCGCACAACACCTTGCGCTCCTCCTCCACTGGTATGTCCCCGCACGAGTGTCAGTTTGGTTATGCTCCTCCATTGTTCCCGGACCAGGAGGCAGAAGTCAGAGTGCCTTCAGCCTTGAAGTTCGTCAGACGCTGTCGGCTTATGTGGAGGAAGATCCGTCTTAATCTTATGCGTTCCTCACAGAGGTACCAACAACAAGCCAACAGATGTCGCCGTCCCGGGCCTACCCTGCGCCCCGGCCAGAGAGTCTGGCTCTCCACAAGAGACTTACCTCTACGGGTGGAGTCTCGCAAGCTGTC
Source organism: Oncorhynchus masou masou (assembly GCF_036934945.1). Classification (NCBI taxonomy): domain Eukaryota; kingdom Metazoa; phylum Chordata; class Actinopteri; order Salmoniformes; family Salmonidae; genus Oncorhynchus; species Oncorhynchus masou. The sequence goes on along the minus strand of NC_088234.1, from coordinate 16,502,171 downwards.
CCAAAAATACATCGGTCCCTTCAAGGTTGCCAGGAGAGTTAACCCAGTGTCTTATCGCCTACACTTACCCAGATCCCTTAAGATTAATCCCACATTTCACATTTCATTGTTAAAACCTGTTGTTTTTTCTCCCCTTGTCCCGGCAGACAGACCTCCCCCTCCGCCTCGTGTCATTGGAGGCCAGCCGGCTTATACCGTCCATCGGATACTGGATTCCCGCCGGGTGCAGCGGTCCTGGCAGTATCTGGTGGACTGGGAAGGCTACGGTCCCGAGGAGCGCTCCTGGGTTCCTGCCAAAGACATCCTGGACCCTGACCTCATTCGTCAGTTCAGTGCCCTCCACCCTGAGAGAGCTGGTAGGAACGTCAGGAGCCGTTCCTAGGGGGGATTCTGTCAGGATTTGGCCAGGGTTGTTCCGGGTTTTGGTCACTAGATGCCCCCATTGTGCTTTTTGACCTTATGTTTTTTCCCTTGTTCCCCATTATTATTTGCACCTGTGCCTCGTTTTCCCTGATTGTATTTAAACCCTTAGTTTCCCTCAGTTCTGTGCTCTGTGTTTGTATGTTAGCACCCAGCCCTAGTGTTCTGTGTATTCTTGTCGATTCCGGTGGATGCTCTTGTGGAATTCTGTTTTTGTTTTTGAGTATCTCTTGAGGCTTTTTTGTGCTATTCCTGACACCTTTTGGATTTGCCATTTTTGTATTGAAGGACTTCTCCTTTTTACTTAAATACACCGTCTTAAGTACTGCTGTGTCTGCCTCATCTTCTGGGTTCTGCTGACTATTCGTGGCTCAGTTGGTTAAGTGACTGTTTCTCACTCCGGAGACCCAGGTTCGTAACCGGGTCCTGACAGAGGGATGCTATGTTAGCTAGCTGGCTCTGGCTATCCAACACCGGAACTCTTCCAAGTCAAGATAAGCTTTTGATTGTAGTAATTTATTGCCACCGGTGCCTGCCAGTGTAACTGCTAAACTGTTTTCGGACTGTACACTGTATGGCATAATTGTAGAGGGTTACTAACGCATTAGTTCTAGTATGTTCACTATGACGTGACAATGATGTAGGCCGTGTGAAGTGGTTAGGGGTCAGGATATGAAGGTTTGGCTTGGAAAGGTTTTTTCACCTGGTCACAGACAGCTGATGTGTTTTTCACTGAATTCCACAAGTGAGGTGAAACGGTAAGAGGAGGAGAGCACGTAGATACACTGAACAAAAATACAAACGCAACATCTAAAGTGTTGTTCGCATGTTTCATGAGCTGAAGTAAAAGATCCCCAAAATTACCCATACGCACAAAAAGCTTATTTCACTCAAATTTGGGGAACTAATGTCTTTACATCCCTGTTACTGAGCATTTTATCCTTTGTCAAGATAATCTATTCCCCTTGCCCGGTGTGGCATTTTAAGAAGCTGATTAGAAAGCATGATCATTACACAGGTGGGCCTTGTGCTGGGGACAATAAAAGGCCACTCTAAAATGTGCAGCTTTGTCACACAATACAATGCCACAGATGTCTCAAGTATTGAGGGAGTGTGCAATTGGCATGCAGACTAAACATATGTATTTATTTTTTTTACTGACTTGGTATGGCTTCCTCAGTGATTTTACGCACGCTACTTATTCTGCTGTTTATTCTGCTCAAATAGAGATATAATTCAACTGTGTTTTCTTAGAAAATATGGGTCTGTCTGAGAATATAACATGCCTGTTTACTGCCTGAGTGTGGCACTGTTCACCACCATTTTCTGGATGATTTTCTAACCAGAACTAAACTACTTATTTTACTGAACTAGAGATTGAAATAAATTGTGTTTCTTTAAAAAGATTGGGCTGGCTGACATGGACGGTTTTCTCACCTTATTGTTGTTGGTTATTTACCAGGTAACAAGAAGTGAAAACTAAAGAAGGACTGAAGTAATAGACCCCTTATTACACTGAACTGATGACCTGCAATAAAGTCAAGTTTAAGTACGGGCCATTTGTCTCCTCTAGTTCATATTGCTTTTATAATGTTAGCAAAATATCAACAAGTGACTGAATGTTTGAACATTACATGTGACGTTAGAATCATGCCTTAATCAATTGACGTCTGCTTCTTTTAGGTCAGTGGTTAAACATATGTATATTTATGATTCTGGGGGTCAATTACCTTATGTCAAGCCATGGTTAGTTTAGTATGATTCGTTTGCTGTTTGTGAAGAGAATAAATATGTTTATTCTATCAGGACATGAGCAGCTCAAATGACAAGGACAGCTGGAGCACACCTGATTGGTAGGGCTAAGCATGAATAGTCATTCAAACAATGAAAACATCTCCGACTACATTTCCATTCAAGTGAGATGAGAAAAGTATGGTTAATATAGCCATTATCTGTTTTAGTCCGATTAATATTGCAAGGCAAAATTTTGTTTTTGCTCAACCTTGAAATGTTGAGGGATGGTTCATTTTCATGGAACATATAGCATTAATTATTCAAATCGACACAAACATGAAAGGATGTCTGATAGTACATTTGTTAAAAAGGAGCATTACAAACCAGAAACATGGAAATAAGACAGATATTGTGCACTTCTCGCCAGCTGTTACTTCTGTCCCAAGACTGTATTTCTCCCGCAGTGTCGGCAGGTACAAAAGTAACGTTCCGGTAGTTCTGTTCTCAGCCTATTTCATTTATATTAATTTACCTTAGACATGAAATTAGTTGCTAACGTTAGAGGACATGATATAAGTGGTTTGTCATAAATATATACCAGTAGCTCGCAGACCACTTTTGAGTAGCTCGCCAAACAATTCTGAAAGTACATGCAATTTCATGTGTTCCACCGCAAAATGTCAAACAAATCTCACAAGTATCAGATACCGCAAGTTCCCAGCTACTATTTTACCAACAAAATACTAACATCATCCCACTCCTGTTTATCCACTATTGGCTTAAAAGCAATAGCTGCCAATTAATTTCGGTTATTATTGCCCCTTTCTGTCTGTGTGATGCGGATGTTTGTCCATCACTCAGTGTGTAACCAGTAGTGATGGGTCGTTTGCGAACAATCATCTTTTTTGGGGTAATTGCCGGAAGTGAATCGCGTATGTGAATGAGACGTTAATTTGGCTCCCTGATTCGAACATTTTTGCTACTGCTTTTTGAACTCCAGACGTTGATTATCTGCAGATAAATTATAAAAACATCCTCTGAGGAATGTAATTCCTAAGTGCAGGAAAAATATAGTGAGAAGCGAGCCTCATTCTGGTCCACGCTAGTTTCTTAAGTGCGTTAAATACAGTATAGTGATGGGTTGTTCGCGAACGAGTCGGCTCTAAGAGTCGGCTCTTGTATGTGAACGTTGGGAGCCGGCTCGCATATCAAAAGACCCAAATCTATTTATAAAAATAAATAAAAATTAAGATATGAATAATCAAAATATTTAAATTAATAGAATTAACTAATTCAAAGAACAAAAAATAAATAAAATAGGCCTAAATGCTCAAGCACACACACATTTGTTCTGACTCTGCTCAGACTAACAGCCTCACCTGTTGTTCCTGTCAATCAGACACGCAGTGTCAACCAATGAACCATAGATGCATGAGGGAGGGCCGAGCCAACTCACTCACAGTCACACACTTAGCAGCCGAGGAGAGAGAGGAAGGACAGCTGTGAAAACAACAGCTGGAAAAGGAGTCGGAAGCACAGTAGCATTTGGATGCATTTTAATAATGTGGACAAGGTTAGAGCACAGTGTAGAATTTGCCAAAACAAAATCTGATATAAAGCTGGTTCTACGCACAAGCTACACCGGCATATGGGATCTGTGCACCCAACTGTGAAGCTAGCTGTAGCAGAGCTTCCAGAAACTAGTGGGCCTGCTAGTGATAGTGGTGGAGTCAGCACCTCCACACGTGGAGATGTATCCACTCAGTCAAGTAGACCTGCTAGTGATAGTGGTGGAGCCAGCACCTCCACACGTGGAGATGTATCCACTCAGTCAAGTAGACCTGCTAGTGATGGTGGTGGAGCCAGCACCTCCACACGTGGAGATGTATCCACTCAGTCAAGTAGACCTGCTAGTGATAGTGGTGGAGTCAGCACCTCCACAGATGGAGATGTATCCATTCAGCCAAGTAGGCCTACTCCGCGACCCACAACAACGCAGTCTTCTATAGACCAGTTTATGCCAAAGTCTATGCCTGTAGCAAAACAAGGCCAAATTGATATTGGATTTGCTAAAATGATTGCCACCGATTTCCAATCGTGGAGGACAGAGGTTTTAGAAATTATAGCAATAGTGTAAATCCAATGTACACAATTCCAAGCAGAAAACCCCTTTCAAAATCACACAGGCTTCAGCGCGGGAAAGAGTCCAAAAAGCTACTGCAGTTTGCCTTACCACTGACTGCTGGACATCAGGGGTAAACACTTCTTACATGTCGGTTACATACCACTTCAATGAACATTTTTTGATGTCTAGCTGTCTTCTGGACTGCTTTGAGTTCAGCAACAGACACACCTCAGAGAACTTGGCAGAGGAACTGTTGAGAGTGGCCAGAGAATGGCAAGTAGTTGGAAAAGTGGTCTGTTGTGTTAGCGACAATGCAGCTAACATAATCAAAGCCATGAACATTTTAAAATGGACCCATCATCCATGTCTTGCCAACACAATCAACCTGATTGTAAGAGATGCTCTGAAGGTGATGAGGCCCACTGTGGACTAAGTGAAAGCAGCTGTGGAATACATCCACAGGAGCACAGTAGGTGTTGAATAACTAAAGTCTACACAACGCCAGATGGGGATGCCTGAGCAAAGGCCTAAACAAGACTGCGTTACAAGGTGGAATTCAACATTTTATATGTTGAAGCGGTTTCTTGAGTCAAAGGATGCCATCATCTCTACCCTGGCCATTGTCAATGCACCTGTTGATGCTCTGACCCAAGAGGAATGGGAGGTGGTGGAGGAGGAGTGCAGGGTCCTGGAACCCTTAGAGCAGGTCACTGTGGAGATCAGTGGAGAGAGGTACAGTAAGCAGTTATTACTACATCACTATTTAATACAGTATTATATATGTATAGAGGACTAGATGAGAATGTAGTATCAGTAGAATAAACATGACCCTGAACTAATAAGTTTCTGTTTTCTCTTTTCAGCTATGTGACAGCCTCAAAAATGATACTCCTGTTTTTTTCACCTTTATTTAACCAGATAGGCCAGTTGAGAACAACTTCTCGTTTACAACTACGACCTGGCCAAGATAAGGCAAAGCAGTGTGACTTTTGGTTCTCAATCAGAGACAACGATAGACAGCTGCCTCTGATTGGGAACCATACCAGGCCAAACACATTGAAAAGAAAACATAGAAAAACAACAGAATGCCCACCCCAACTCACTCCCAACCAAACCAAAATAGAGACATAAACAAGGAACTAAGGTCAGGACATGACAGAGTCCTTCAGTGGTCATTACTTTTGCTGGTTCAGTTTGATAGAAAAGTCTAATGCTCAGACGGTTCAAGGTAAGGATGACTCTAAGATTGTCTTGCGTGGTAAATATCCATTTGAAATGCATTTGTATCCATTGCAATCAGATCTACAGTTCCCATCTGTGTGTGGTGTAAAGACAAATTCTAAACTAAATAGTTTACAGCACTTCCATGTTTGTAGTAATTTTTCTGAGGACATAATGCATGACATTCTTGAAGGCTCAGTTTGAGTTAAAATTGTTGTTTGAATATGTCTCTGAAAATGTATTTTCGCAACGTGCGCTTCTCTCTAGAATCTACTCGTTTGACTATGGGTACTTGGAGCGCAAAAACCGTCCAACTAAAGTCAACCTAGAGAACAGTGGAGTAGCACAGCACTTAATTCTATTCAAACTCTGTCTTGTGAGAAACGTTCCCTTGATTTTGGGTGATGTTGTTCCACCAGGAAATGAAAACTGGAACTTACTGCAAATAATCAACCTTGTTTTTTCCTCTTTTCTTATCCAGGGCATGACTGTGTATCTGAAGCATTTGATAATTGAACGTCACACACTTTTCAAACAGTTGTACCCACATGAAAACGTGATACCCAAACACTACTTTATGATACATTACCCAGCATGCATAAGACAAATCGGTCCTTAATTACATACAGTATGTGGAGCATGATGTTTGAGGCTAAGCACAAACTCATTAAGAACACCCTCAAAAACTTCTAGAACATTACTAAGTCCCTTGCCAAAAAACATCCATTTGCGACAGGCCATCACTGGGAGACATCGCCATTGTGACATACTGAGTATGGACCGACGAAAGCATTTTCCCTGAGTGATTTTACTGGTGGTGATGAGTTGGCAGTGTCACTTCAGGTCACTATGCAGAAAGCCATTTACTCTACCAGCTGGGTTCAGATGAATGGCACCGAGTACAGAGAGGGACTGTATGCAGTAAGATGGAGCATGAAATGCCAGTCTTTTGTAAAATAGCTAAGATCATTGTGGTTGACAATATTGTATACCTATTGGTGAACAAGATGTATACTGATCATTTCAGTGAATATTACCATGTCAAATCAAATAAAAGTTTATTTGTCACGTGCGCTGAATACAACCTTACAGTGAAATGTTTACTTACAGGCTCTAACCAATAGTGCAAAAAAAGGTATTCTGTGAACAATAGGTAAGAGGCTGAGCAGTTGCCGTACCAAGCAGTGATGCAACCAGTCAGGAGGCTCTCGATGTTTCAGCTGTAGAACCTTTTGAGGATCTCAGGACCCATGCCCAAAAAATGTTGTTTCCTGAGGGGGAATAGGCTTTGTCGTGCCCTCTTCACGACTGTCTTGGTGTCTTTGGACTATTCTAGTTTGTTGTTGAAGTGGACACCAAGGAACTTGAAGCTCTCAACCTGCTCCACTACAGCCCCATCGATGAGAATGGGTGCATGCTCACTCCTCCTTTTCCTGTAGTCCACAATAATCTCCTTAGTCTTGGTTACGTTGAGGGATAGGTTGTTATTCTGGCAACACCCAGCCAAGTCTCTGACGTCCTCCCTATAGGCTGTCTCATCGTTAATGACAGTGTTGGAGTCATGCCTGGCCATGCAGTTGTGGGTGAACAAGGAGTACAGGAGGGGACTGAGCACACACACTGAGCACGCACCCCTGGGGAGCTCCAGTGTTGAGGATCAGCGTGGCAGATGTGTTACTACCTACCCTCACCACCTGCTGGCGGCCCGTCAGGAAGTCCAGGATCCAGTTGCAGAGGGAGGTGTTTAGTCCCAGGATCCTTAGCTTAGTGATTAACTATGGTGTTGAATGCTGAGCTGTTGTCAATGAATAGCATTCTCACGTAAGTGTTCCTTTTGTCCAGGTGGGAAAGGGCAGTGTGGAGTGCAATAGCGATTGCATCATCTGTAGATCTGGTATGCAAATTGGAGTGGGTCTGGGGTTTCTGGGATAATGGTGTTGATGTGAGCCATTACCAACCTTTCAAATCCCTTCATGGCTCACTCACGTCTGTAGCCATGAAGTGCTTTGAAAGGTTGGTAATGGTACACATCAACACCATTATCCCAGAAACCAGAGACCCACTCCAATTTGCATACCTCCCAAACAGATCCACAGATGAAGCAATCTCACAGCCGTGTCACTTCAGGTGCCGACAGAGATGGTCGCCTCGCTTCGCGTTCCTAGGAAACTATGCAGTATTTTGTTTTTTTATGTGTTATTTCTTACATTGGTACCCCAGGTAATCTTGGGTTTCATTACATACAGTCGGGAAGAACTACTGAATATAAGAGCAACGTCAACTCACTATCATTACGACCAGGAATATGACTTTCGCGAAGCGGATCCAGTGTTCTGCCTTCCACCCAGGACAACAGAATTTCCGGAGACCTTCTCCCTTACCTCACCTCGCTCATCAACTCATCCCTGACCGCTGGCTACGTCCCTTCCGTCTTCAAGAGAGCGAGAGTTGCACCCCTTCTGAAAAAACCTACACTCAATCCCTCCGATGTCAACAACTACAGACCAGTATCCCTTCTTTCTTTTCTCTCCAAAACTCTTGAACGTGCTGTCCTTGGCCAGCTCTCCCGCTATCTCTCTCAGAATGACCTTCTTGATCCAAATCAGTCAGGTTTCAAGACTAGTCATTCAACTGAGACTGCTCTTCTCTGTATCACGGAGGCGCTCCGCACTGCTAAAGCTAACTCTCTCTCCTCTGCTCTCATCCTTCTAGACCTATCGGCTGCCTTCGATACTGTGAACCATCAGATCCTCCTCTCCACCCTCTCCGAGTTGGGCATCTCCGGCGCGGCCCACGCTTGATTGCGTCCTACCTGACAGGTCGCTCCTACCAGGTGGCGTGGCGAGAATCTGTCTCCTCGCCACGCGCTCTCACCACTGGTGTCCCCCAGGGCTCTGTTCTAGGCCCTCTCCTATTCTCGCTATACACCAAGTCACTTGGCTCTGTCATAACCTCACATGGTCTCTCCTATCATTGCTATGCAGACGACACACAATTAATCTTCTCCTTTCCCCCTTCTGATGACCAGGTGGCAAATCGCATCTCTGCATGTCTGGCAGACATATCAGTGTGGATGACGGATCACCACCTCAAGCTGAACCTCGGCAAGACGGAGCTGCTCTTCCTCCCGGGGAAGGACTGCCTGTTCCATGATCTCGCCATCACGGTTGACAACTCCATTGTGTCCTCCTCCCAGAGCGCTAAGAACCTTGGCCTGATCCTGGACAACACCCTGTCGTTCTCAACTAACATCAAGGCGGTGGCCCGTTCCTGTAGGTTCATGCTCTACAACATCCGCAGAGTACGACCCTGCCTCACACAGGAAGCGGCGCAGGTCCTAATCCAGGCACTTGTCATCTCCCGTCTGGATTACTGCAACTCGCTGTTGGCTGGGCTCCCTGCCTGTGCCATTAAACCCCTACAACTCATCCAGAACGCCGCAGCCCGTCTGGTGTTCAACCTTCCCAAGTTCTCTCACGTCACCCCGCTCCTCCGCTCTCTCCACTGGCTTCCAGTTGAAGCTCGCATCCGCTACAAGACCATGGTGCTTGCCTACGGAGCTGTGAGGGGAACGGCACCGCAGTACCTCCAGGCTCTGATCAGGCCCTACACCCAAACAAGGGCACTGCGTTCATCCACCTCTGGCCTGCTCGCCTCCCTACCACTGAGGAAGTACAGTTCCCGCTCAGCCCAGTCAAAACTGTTCGCTGCTCTGGTCCCCCAATGGTGGAACAAACTCCCTCACGACGCCAGGACAGCGGAGTCAATCACCACCTTCCGGAGACACCTGAAACCCCACCTCTTTAAGGAATACCTAGGATAGGATAAAGTAATCCTTCTCACCCCCCCCCTTAAATGATTTAGATGCACTATTGTAAAGTGGCTGTTCCACTGGATGTCATAAGGTGAATTCACCAATTTGTAAGTCGCTCTGGATAAGAGCGTCTGCCAAATGACTTAAATGTAAATGTAGAATGGATCCCAGCCTGCGACCCAAAACAACGACGTCGTAAAAGAGGCAAACGAAGCAGTCTTCTAGTCAGGCTCCGGAGACGGGAACATCGCGCACCACTCCCTAGCATACTACTCGCCAATGTACAGCCTCTTGACAACAAGGTTGATGAAATCCGAGCAAGGGTAGCATTCCAGAGAGACATCAGAGACTGTAACGTTCTTTGCTACACGGAAACATGGCACACTCGAGAGATGCTAACGGAATCGGTGCAGCCATCTGGTTTCTTCACGCATCGCACCGACAGAAACAAACATCTTTCTGGTAAGAAGAGGGGCGGGGGCGTATGCCTTATGATTAACGAGACGTGGTGTGATCACAACAACATACAGGAACTCAATTCCTTCCTTCTGACTTAGAATTCGTCACAATCAAATGTCGACCGCATTATCTACCAAGGGAATTCTCTTCGATTATAATCACAGCCGTATATATTCCCACCAAAGCAGACACATCGATGGCCCTGAACAAACTTTATTTGACTCTTTGCAAACTGAAAACCACATATCCTGAGGCTGCATTCATTGTAGCTGGCAATTTTAACAAGGCTAATCTGAAAACAAGACTCCCTAAATTGTATCAGCATATCGATTGCGCAACCAGGGCTGGTAAAACCTTGGATCATTGCTATTCTAACTTCCGCGACTCATATAAGGCACCCCCCGCCCTCCTTTCGGAAAAGCTGACCACGACTCCATTTTGTTGCTCCCTGCCTACAGACAGAAACTAAAACAAGAAGATCCCACGCTCAGGTCTGTTCAACGCTGGTCCGACCAATCTGATTCCACGCTTCAAGACTGCTTCGATCATGTGGACTGGGATACGTTCTGCATTGCTTCCAACAACAACATTGACGAATACGCTGATTCGGTGAGCGAGTTCATTAGAAAGTGCATTGTCAATGTCGTTCCCATAGCAACGATTAAAACATTCCCAAACCATTGATGGCAGCATTCGCATGAACCTGAAAGCGCAAACCACTGCTTTTAACCAGGGAAAGGTGACTGGAAACATATCCGAATACAAACAGTGTAGCTATTCCCTCCGCAAGGCAATCAAACAAGCTAAGCGTCAGTATAGAGACAAAGTAGAGTCACAATACAACGGCTCAGACACAAGAGGTATGTGGCAGGGTCTACAGTCAATCACGGATTACAAAAAGAAAACCAGCCCCGTCAAGGACCAGGATGTCTTGCTCCCAGACAGACTAAATAACTTTTTTGCCTGCTTTGAGGACAATACAGTTCCACTGACACGGCCCGCAACCAAAACCTGCGGACTCTCCTTCACTGCAGCCGACGTGAGTAAAAGATTTAAACGTGTTAACCCTCACAAGGCTGCAGGCCCAGACGGCATCCCCAGCCGCTTCCTCAGAGCATGCGCAGACCAGCTGGCTGGTGTGTTTACGGACATATTCAATCAATCCTTATCCCAGTCTGCTGTTCCCACATGCTTCAAGAGGACCACCATTGTCCCTGTTCCCAAGAAAGCTAAGGTAACTGAGCGAAACGACTACTGCCCTGTAGCACTCACTTCCGTCATCATGAAGTGCTTTGAGAGACTAGTCAAGGACCATATCACCTCCACCCTACCTGACACCCTAGACCCACTCCAATATGCCTACCGCCCAAATAGGTCCACAGACGACGCAATCTCAACCACCCTGAACCCTGGGTCTCGACCCCACCCTGTGCAACTGGGTACTGGACTTCCTGACGGGCCGCCCCCGTGTGGTGAGGGTAGGTAACAACATCTCCACCCCGCTGATCCTCAACACTGGGGCCCCACAAGGGTGCGTTCTGAGCCCTCTCCTGTACTCCCTGTTCACCCACGACTGCGTGGCCATGCACGCCTCCAACTCAATCATCAAGTTTGCGGACGACACAACAGTGGTAGGCTTGATTACTACCAACAACGAGACAGCCTACAGGGAGGAGGTGAGGACCCTCGGAGTGTGGTGTCAGGAAAATAACCTCACACTCAACGTCAACAAAACAAAGGAGATGATTGTGGACTTCAGGAAACAGCAGAGGGAGCACCCCCCTATCCACATTGATGGGACAGTAGGGGAGAGGGTAGTAAGTTTTAAATTCCTCTGCCTACACATCACGGACAAACTGAATTGGTCCACCCACACAGACAGCGTCGTGAAGAAGTCGCAACGCCTCTTCAACCTCAGGAGGCTGAAGAAATTTGGCTTGTCACCAAAAGCACTCACAAATTTCTACAGATGCACAATCGAGAGCATCCTGTCGTGCTGTATCACCGCCTGGTACGGCAACTGCTCCACCCACAACTGTAAGGCTCTCCAGAGGGTAGTGAGGTCTGCACAACACATCACCGGGGCAAACTACATGCCCTCCAGGAACCCTACACCACCTAATGTCACAGGAAGGCCATAACAATCATCAAGGACAACAACCACCCGAGCCACCGCCTCTTCACGCCGCTATCATCCAGAAGGCGAGGTCAGTACAGGTGCATCAAAGCAGGGACCGAGAGGCTGAAAAACAGCTTCTATCTCAAGGCCATCAGACTGTTAAACAGCCACCACTAACATTGAGTGGCTGCTGCCAACACCCTGACTCAACTCCAGCCACTTTAATAATGGGAATTGATGGAAATTGATGTAAAATATATCACTAGCCACTAGCCACAAACAATGCCACTTAATATAATGTTTACATACCCTACATTACTCATCTCATATGTATATGTATATACTGTACTCTATATCATCTACTGCATCTTTATGTAATACATGTATCACTAGCCACTTTAAACTATGCCACTTTGTTTACATACCCTACATTACTCATCTCATATGTATATACTGTACTCGATACCATCTACTGCATCTTGCCTATGCCGTTCTGTACCATCACTCATGCATATATCTTTATGTACATATTCTTTATCCCTTTACACTTGTGTGTATAAGGTAGTAGTTTTGGAATTGTTAGGTTAGATTACTCTTTGGTTATTACTGCATTGTCTGAACTAGAAGCACAAGCATTTATCTACACTGGCATTAACATCTGCTAACCATGTGTATGTGACAAATAAATTTGATTTGATTTGAGTGCTACGGGTCTGTAGTCATTTAGGCAGGTTGCCTTTGTGTTCTTGGGCACAGGGACTATGGTGGTCTGCTTGAAACATGTTGGTATTACAGACTTAATCAGGGATATGTTGAAAATGTCAGTGAAGACACCTGGCAGTTGGTCAGCACATGCCCGGAGCACAGGTCCTGGTCATCCGTCTGGTCCCACAGACTTGTGTATGTTGACCTGTTTAAAGGTCTTACTCACGTCGGCTACGGAGAGCATGATCACACAGTCGTCTGGAACAGCTGATGCTCTCATGCATGCCTCAGTGTTGCTTGCCTCGAAGCAAGCATAGAAGTGATTTAGCTCGTCTTGTAGGCTCGTGTCACTGGGCAGCTCCCTTTGTAGTCTGTAATAGTTTGCAAGCCCTGCCACATAAGACGAGCGAGGGAGCCGGTGTAGTATGACTCAATCTCAGCCCTGTATTGACGCTTTGCCTGTTTGATGTTTCATCGCAGGGCATAGCAGGATTTCTTGTAAACTTCCGGGTTAGAGTCTCGCACCTTGAAAGCGGCAGCTCTACCCTTTAGCTCAGTGTGAATGTTGCCTGTAATCCATGGCTTCTGGTTGGGGTATGTATGTACAGTCACTGTGGACACGACGTCCTCGATGCACAATGCCATCGGAAGAATCCCAGAACATGTTCCAGTCTGTGATAGCAAAACAGTCCTGTAGTTTAGCATCTGCTTCATCTGACAACTTTTTTATAGAACGAGTCACTGGTGCATCCTGCTTTAGTTTTTGCTTCTAAGCAGGAATCAGGAGGATAGAGTTGTGGTCGAATTTACCAAATGGAGGGCGAGAGAGAGCTTTGTACGCGTCTCTGTGTGTGGAGTACAGGTGATCTATAATCAGCCGCCAGTCAGCCAGGATCCGCCAGAGCCGCCAGTCAGCCAGGACCTGCCAGTCAGCCAGGATCCTCCAGAGCCGCCAGTCAGCCAGGATCCGCCAGAGCCGCCAGTCAGCCAGGACCCGCCAGTCAGCCAGGATCCTCCAGAGCTGCCAGTCAGCCAGGATCCGCCAGAGCCGCCAGTCAGCCAGGACCCGCCAGTCAGCCAGGATCCTCCAGAGCCGCCAGTCAGCCAGGATCCGCCAGAGCCGCCAGTCAGCCAGGATCCTCCAGAGCCGCCAGTCAGCCAGGATCCTCCAGAGCCACCATTCAGCCAGGATCTGCCAGAGCCGTCAGTCAGCCAGAAGCTGCCAGAGCCGTCAACCAGCCTGAGTTATCTCTCAGTCCTGAGCTACCCCTCGCTCCTGAGCTACCTCTCAGTCCTGAGCTACCCCTCTGTCCGGAGCTGCCCCTCAGTCCGGAGGCAGTTATTTAGTCCAGTCCAGTCCACCCTTTAGTAGGGTTTAGTAGGGTTGCCAATCCTAGATCGGGAGTGGGGTCCATGTCCCGCGCCAGAGCCGCCACCGTGGACAGGCGCCCACCCAGACCATCCCCTATGGATTTAGGTATGCGGCCGGGAGTCCGCACCTTTGGGGGGGGGGGGGGGGGTACTGTCACGCCCTGACCTTAGTTATCTTTGTTTTCTTTATTATTTTGGTTAGGTCAGGGTGTGACATGGGGGATTTATGTGTTTTGTCTGTTCTAGGGGTTTTTGTATGTTTATGGGGCTGTTTCCTTTCTAGGTAGTTTGTATGTCTATGTTTGCCTAGATTGGTTCTCATTAGAGGGAGCTGTCTATCGTTGTCTCTGATTGGGAACCATATTTAGGCAGCCATATTCTATGGGTACTTGGTGGGTGGTTGTCTTCTGTCTTTGTGTCATTGCACCAGATAGGACTGTTTCGGTTTTCACATTTGTTGTTTTGTATTTTGTAGTGTTCTCGTGGTCTTGATTAATTATGCTGACCTCTAACCACGCTGCATTTTGGTCCTCCTCTCCTTCAACGGAAGAAAACCGTAACACTGATGAACTGAATTCATTCTGACGCACTGAATTCATTCTGACGCACTGAATTCATTCTGACGCATTGAATTCATTCTGACGCACTGAATTCATTCTGACGCACTGTTTCCATTCTGATGCACTGTTTCCATTCTGATGCACTGTTTCCATTCTGATGCACTGTTTTCATCCTGATGCATTGATTTCATCCTGATGCACTGATTTCATTCTGTTGCGGCTGTGATGCATTGATTTCATCCTGATGCACTGTTTTCACTGTGATGGGTGCCTAGGTACATACAGTTGAATTCTGACATACACTTAGGTTGGAGTCATTAAAACTTGTTTTCAACCACTCCAGAAATTTCTTGTTAACAAACTATAATTTTGGATAGTCGGTTAGGACATCTACTTTGTGCTTGACATAAGTAATTTTTCCAACAATTGTTTACAGACAGATTATTTCACTTATAATTCACTGTATCACAATCCCAGTGGGTCAGAAGTTTACATGCACTACGTTGACAGCTTTGAAAATTCCAGAAAAGGGTGGCTTCTCGTTTGGGTCAATTGGAGGTGTACCCGTGGATGTATTTCAAGGCCTACCTTCAAACTCAGTGCCTCTTTCCTTGACATCATGGGAAAATATAAAGAAATCAGCCAAGACCTCAGAAAAAACATTGGAGATCTCCACAAGTCCGGTTCATCATTGGGAGCAAATTCCAAACGCCTGAAGGTATCATGTTCATCTGTACAAACAATAGTACGCAAGTATAAACACCATGGGACCACGCAGACGTCATAGTGCTCAGGAAGGAGACGCGTTCTGTCTCCTAGAGATGAATGTACTTGAAAAGTGCAAATCAATCCCAGAACAACAGCAAAGGATCTTGTGAAGATGCTGGAGGAAACAGGTTACAAAAGTACCTATATCCACAGTAAAACGAGTCCTATAATCGACAAAACCTGAAAGGCCGCTCAGCAAGGAAGAAGCCACTGCTCCAAAACTGCCATAAAAAAGCCAGACTACGGTTTACAACTGCACATGGGGAAAAATATCTTACTTTTTGGAGAAATATCCTTTGGACTGGTGAAACAAAATAGAACTGTTTGGCCATAATTACCATTGTTATGTATGGAGAGGAAAAGGGGGAGGGTTGCAAGCCGAAGAACACCGTCCCACCCGTGAAGCATGGGGGTGGCAACATCAGTTATGGGGTGCTTTGCTGCAGGAGAGACTGGTGCACTTCACAAAATAGATAGCATCATGAGAAGAAAATCATGTGGATATATTGAAACAATATCTCAAGACATCAGTCAGGAAGTTAAAGCTTGGTCGCAAATGGGTCTTCCAAATGGACAATGACCCCAAGCATGTGGAAAAATGGCTTAAGGACAACAAAATCAAGGTATTGGAGTGGCCATCACAAAGCCCTGACCTTAATCCTATAGAAAATTTGTGGGAGAACTGAAAAAGTGTGTGCGAGCAAGAAGGCCTAGAAAACTTGACTCAGTTACACCAGCTCTGTCAGGAGGAATGCGACAAAATTCAAATTATTGTGGGAAGCTTGTGGAAGGCTAACAGAAACGTTTGACCCAAGTTAAACAATTTAAAGGCAATGCTACCAAATACTAATTGAGTGTATGTAAACTTCTGACCCACTGGGAATGTGATGAAAGAAATAAAAGCTAATAAAAGGCTTGATTTATGAGTGTGAGAGAACCAGACAAAACAATATCATTTTTAAGCACTTCCTGGTGTCATATAGGATGCATTTCTCTAGAGTTGATCCTCAACACTGAAAGGTGTTGCTGCTTAATACTGAGGGTGTTGAAAAAACACTCCCAAGTGTTTCAATATGAACACTACCCAAAGTGTTAACACTGAGTGGCCCAATATAAACACTGAATGAGTGTTGAAAAACACTCCCGTGGGTAATTTTATCAACACCTGAAGTGTTATATCTTGACACTCAGAGACTGTTTCAATATTACCACTACAAAAAGTGTTAAATTAACACTGAGAGTGGACCTATATAAACACTGGACAAGTGTTAAAATGAACATGCCTGGTGTTAAATTAACACTTTCAAATTTGCTCTGTAGAGTTACATTTGAAATTGCCGTTCAAGAAGGTTCAAGGTCATTGGCCACAGATAAAATTAAGTCAAATCACGTTATATCTACAGTAGCTTTGATTGGACTGATCATGTCAACATCATACTTTCAAGCTAGCAGTCATCATCATGAATCAAGTCAACAATCTACTGGCAAATCCTTTTCAATTCTTGTCATTTGAAGAAAAATTAGGGATAAAACGTCTCGGTGCTAATCGGTCATTGGACATACACATTACACAACAAGTCGGAAATCGCAAATTCAACCATGATTGTTTTGATAGGAAGCAGTGGCCAATCACTATTTTGCTTCCCCTGCCTGCTATTCAGTGGAGAGGGTGTGTGGTCCAAGTCTGGATTTAAGGATTTAAAACATCTGTTTGAAAGTGTCTCAAAACATGAGAATTGTGCATCACGTATAGACAACGCTGTTAAACTGGGATTACTGGCTCGGCTAGGCGTATAGACGAGCCATCGACCTTCACAACCAACAAATTGAGGAGAATAGGTACGTGCTTGACACAATAACACAATCATTTTCCCCGACTTATGTACCTTATTTTCCCACCGCAGACCTCCAATGTGCTACCAGGTTATGGCCTGTGGGCACCCAGGAGAAGTGGAAAACAGAGCTGTCCACTATCCTGAGCTGCAAAGAAAGACAGCACTTTCTTTATTGAAATCACTCTACAAGAACAACCTGCAGGATCACTTATGACAACCGCAGAGTCAGAGAGAAACGTTTCCACCGTGGGCCAGAAAAGGTTAAATGTCCATTCTGTCAATCCAGCATGACTTCATACAGAGAATGCCAGACTTTGATGACAAAGTAATTCAGAAGTTTGCCCACGAGAAGGACTGCTGTGACAAATTCCGGTTCAAGTGAGCACATCACAACAATGGCGAGTCCATAAAAATGTCTAGTAAGCTGCTGCATAAATGATGTAATATGCCAGGGAGATATGTATACTGTAGCTAAGAAAGTAATACTAAGTGTATGTGTAGTAAGCTGTTAGTAGCCTATGTTTCTCATCCTGAGAATGTGGTCCCTTTCATACCTTAAGGCAGGGGTGTCAAAGTCAAATGGACGGAGGGCCAAATAAAAAATTTAGCTACAAGCCGAGGGCCGGACTGTTCGAATGTTCATTGAAAAATTTTTAAATGACGCATATAGTCTAGTGAACCTAATTGAACCTACTGAAAACCTAACAAATATATTCCAATATGATCAGATAAATAAAGCAATATTTTCTTATGGCTCTGTCAGTAATCTTTAATTTTCAACAGACACAAAAGACAAATTTCCTTTATATAAAAATCCCCATAACATGAACATTAAATGAAAGAAACCGGTATTCAAGGCACCATCAGTAGCCTATATTTTCTATTTTAGCAAAAGTGGGCTAAATTTACTTCAAAGAAAAAAACAATAATAGCAATTTTCTATCATCCACTCAACTGAAATATTTTTAAAATATAATTGGATTGAAATACAATAAAATAAAGTGCAAAAATCTATTAATCAAAAACAACACTTTGTTTAAGGAGAAGTAACATGCAGTGAAAACAAATATTAAACTTTAACTTTTAAACTTGAACTGAGTAAAAACTCTAAATATGTGATTGCACAGTAATGTTCACTTGTTTGAGGTTGAGGGTGATACTTGGTGGTGTCCCATCTTTTCCACAAGTTCATCAATGTTCGGGGTAAGGCTCTGAGCTGAGGAAATCCTCAGAATTGAGTGGAGGTGTTCAGCAGTAAGTCGACTTCTGTGTGATGTTTTGTTCAGGTTCATCAAAGAAAA
The DNA here is from genome assembly GCF_036934945.1 of Oncorhynchus masou masou. NCBI lineage: Eukaryota > Metazoa > Chordata > Actinopteri > Salmoniformes > Salmonidae > Oncorhynchus > Oncorhynchus masou. Next base: position 16,483,739 of record NC_088234.1, on the reverse strand, counting down.
AGTTGTTCACACAGGTATGTGCTGCCAAACATAGACAACGTTTGAGCAGCCTGGATGCGCAGCTGGGGCATTGTGTCGGGGAGGAAACGGGCGAACTCCGCAGCACCCACTGCCGCATATTTTGCCCTCAGTGCATCATTGCATTGGAGGTCAATCAACTCCATTTGGAGGTTTGGTGGTGAGCTTTCCACGTCAACAGCAAATGGGTTACCGAGCAGTTCCAACCTGCTTTTTTGTGCTTCAAAGTCAGCAAATCGGCGTCGAAAGTCAGCGGCAAGCATACCTATTTTATCAGCCAACTGTGCGCTCGGGAACGCACTGGTAGAGAGCTTCTCTTTCATGGTCTGGCAGCTGGGAAAGTGGCTCAAATTTTCTTTCCGCATCTGCGTCTCCCACAGAGTCAGTTTGGTTTTAAATGCCTTCACTGTACTGTACATATCAGAGATGACATGATCCCGACCCTGCAGCTGCAAGTTCATTGCATTCAGATGACTCGTAATGTCACACAGAAAAGCCATTTCACACAGAAACATTTCGTCTCGGAGTTGTGTTGTGTCTTTCCCTTTGCTGTCCAAGAACAGACAAATCTCCTCACGAAGCTCGAAACATCTTTGAAGCACCTTTCCCTGGCTTAGCCATCGCACCTCTGTGTGATAAGGCAAATCACCATGCTCCGTTTCTAACTCCGTCAGAAATGCCTTGAACTGGCGGTGATTCAAACCTTTGGCTCTGATAAAGTTAACTGTGCGCGTGATGATGCTCATTACATGCTCCATTTTCAAGGCTTTACCGCACAACGCTTCCTGGTGTATGATACAATGATAAGCTGTCAGCTCACCTGTCGCGTTTTCCTCTTGCATCTTTTCCCGTATCTTCGCCACCAGTCCGCTCCTGTGTCCACACATCGCAGGTGCTCCGTCGGTTGTCAAACCCACGAGTTTTTCCCAAGGCAGCTCCATCTCATTTACACATCTTGACACCTCTTCATACAAATCATGCCCCGTAGTTGTGCCATGCATAGGACGTAAAGCCAAAAACTCCTCTGTCACGCTTAGGCTGGAGTCCACTCCGCGGATGAAAATTGACAACTGGGCAATGTCAGAAATGTCGGTGCTCTCATCCACAGCCAAGGAATATGCAATGAAATCTTTTCCCTTTTTCACAAGCTGCTCTTTTAGATTGATGGACAACTGGTCTACTCTCTCGGCAATGGTGTTTCTGCTCAGACTCACATTTAAAAAGAGTTGCCTTTTTTCTGGGCAAACTTCGTCACAAACTTTAATCATGCAGTTTTTGATGAAATCCCCTCCGTAAATGGCCGGGCTGATTTAGCGATCTCTTCTGCCAAAATAAAACTGGCCTTGACAGCAGCCTGGCCTTGTGATTTGGCTTTTTTGAACAGAGCCTGTCGAGATTTGAGGCCTCGTTTTAATTCCTCTGCCTTTTGTAGCCTTTGTTCCATGTCCATATTCTTGTTTTTGTCCGCGTGTTTCGTTTCATAATGTCGTCTCAGATTATACTCTTTCAGTACCGCCACACTTTCTCCACACAGAAGACACACAGGTTTTCCAGCTACCTCCGTGAACATATACTCCGACTCCCACCTTGTTTGAAACCCCGGTTCTCAGTGTCCACCTTCCGTTTTGCCATTTTTGATGGGTATCTGAAAGTTAATTTTACTGTGATGCTGACGACTGCTGTGCCAATAAATATTGAAATGAAGCAGCCTACTGCTCGGTGCGTCACCGTTGCATTGTGGGAAATGTAGTATTGGTGCGTGTAAAAGATCTGCGGGCTGCCGGCTTGCTGCGGTCTGCGGGCCGGTTCTAATAATAAATCAAGATCATCCCAGGGGCCGTAAAAAACCTTCTCGCGGGCCGGATGTGGCCCGCGGGCCTTGACTCTGACATATGTGCCTTAAGGGAACATTTCGACAATCACCGTATGGTTAGTGAGAAAGTCCCTATTGGAACTGTACGGTCCCTTACTAGACGTCCGAAAACATTTTAGAAATTCGGGACGGCGTCGGGCCGAGCGGTAGGGCCAGACCTACCGGGAAGTCATCAAATGAACTTTGTCGGACATTCGGTTTTCGTTTAATAAAATAAACAAATTTTAGCCCATTTTTGCGCTATGCCGGAATATCCCACAAGAGGGCATAAGCAATCATATTGCTATTGGACAAAACATCCCGAATCACGACGTGCCATATCTCGAAAACTGAAAATATTTCGAAGCCGAAACTTGGTGAGCGTAGGTTTGGCATTATGGGAAGATGGCCCCGAACAAGATGGCGTCTAGGCCTCAACGGTTTTTGAGTTATGGCCATATTTCTGGGATTAAAGGTCCAAAATGAAAATAGAGAAAAGATTTTTTCACTTCACGTCAAAGTCAAGGAGCCTCCGGTGTCAATAAAAAAAAAATCGGCCATTTATCTATCGTCATTTACGAGAAATCGTACGGTGACCAGATCATGATGTTCAGATATAGGTGGGGGTTTTTTTCAACGGTTACAGATCCAGTTGCAGGGTGTTCATACGAGTATTTTTAAAATGTGCTGCGGAGCTCTGCGACATTTCTGTGATTTTCTATGATTTTCTGAAATAACACACACTCACTAAACCCTCCGTAAATAACTCAGTTCTTAACGTAAAGACTTAAAACTCAGGATTCTGTAAAGGCATACCCCAATGAGGATATGAGTTTATTTATAGCTTCCTGTGCCAACCGGAAGTGCCATAATTGGTGTCTCAGGGGCTGTTTGGAAGGGTTAAAAAAATCAGATCTGTCCAAAACTTCATATGTGTGATTAGACAACCCCCTTGAACTGTAAATCAGTCATTTTTCCCAACAGATGTCAAAGAAAAGCTCTCACACACACACACAGCAAGGATGGAGTGACAAAGCGTGGTGTTTAAAGACACAGAGAGCAGGCAATGGCATACACATAATCCCAAGGCAGGGCCGAGTCCAACGAGGTGCCCCGCTTGACCGTAGCTCACTCGGTCTGAGCGCAGCGACCATGAGAAAAATAGGCCCACAATGAAGCCTGCACCACAATGTCATTTGATTTTGGGTGACAGCGGCGGAACCGTTAGGTTTAGAAGGACAATTCAAACACAGGACTGTTCCTAAGGTCCTCCCGATCTGTGCAAGCCTAACCTTGACTGTGTGGCATTAACCTTTCACAGTTAAAAGAAGGTGTTTACATAAAAACAGTGTGCATTGACTTCTCTCCCCATAGGAATACATTGCCTGCTCCCCTAAATACAACATGGGGTCTTTATGGGTTATGAATGCTGTATGAACCTGTCTTCTATGACATTCCATCAGACCACTATGAGGTCTACCTGTGTCGATTCTAAGCTTCCCGGAGCAACCGGAAGTGGATAAATTGACCCAAAAGGTATTTGGATGTACATCACCTCGAAAGGTGCCGAGGCCTCTGCATTATTCAACCCTGTGTAGATCAGTCAATTCTCAACTTAAAGACTTAAAACTCAGGATTCCCTAGGTTTCTATGTCAGTCAAGACATGTGTGTATTTATAGCTTCCTGTGCCAACCGGAAGTGCCATAATTGGTGTCTCAGGGGCTGTTTGGAAGGGTTAAAAAAATCAGATCTGTCCAAAACTTCATATGTGTGATTAGACAACCCCCATGAACTGTAAATCAGTCATTTTTCCCAACAGATGTCAAAGAAAAGCTCTCACACACACACACAGCAAGGATGGAGTGACAAAGCGTGGTGTTTAAAGACACAGAGAGCAGGCAATGGCATAAACATAATCCCAAGGCCGTGCCGAGTCCAACGAGGTGCCCCGCTTGACCGTAGCTCGCTCGGTCTGAGCGCAGCGACCATGAGAAAAATAGGCCCACAATGATGCCTGCACCACAATGTCATTGGATTTTGGGTGACAGCGGCGGAACCGTTAGGTTTAGAAGGACAATTCAAACACAGGACTGTTCCTAAGGTCCTCCCGATCTGTGCAAGCCTAACCTTGACTGTGTGGCATTAACCTTTCACAGTTAAAAGAAGGTGTTTACAAAAAAACAGTGTGCATTGACTTCTCTCACCATAGGAATACATTGCCTGCTCCCCTAAATACAACCTGGAGTCTATATGGGTTATGAATGCTGTATGAACCTGTCTTCTATGACATTCCATCAGACCACTATGAGGTCTACCTGTGTCGATTCTAAGCTTCCTGGAGCAACCGGAAGTGGTTAAATTGACCCAAAAGGTATTTGGATGTACATCACCTCGAAAGGTGCCGAGGCCTCTGCATTATTCAACCCTGTGTAGATCAGTCAATTCTCAACTTAAAGACTTAAAACTCAGGATTCCCTAGGTTTCTATGTCAGTCAAGACATGTGTGTATTTATAGCTTCCTGTGCCAACCGGAAGTGCCATAATTGGTGTCTCAGGGGCTGTTTGGAAGGGTTAAAAAAATCAGATCTGTCCAAAACTTCATATGTGTGATTAGACAACCCCCATGAACTGTAAATCAGTCATTTTTCCCATAAAAATTCAAAGGAAAAATAAATCACACAGATACACAACTTGGATGGAGGGACGTATTGGGGTGTGTAGAGACTGACAGTGCCTCCAATAGTTAGCTTTGTTCGAGCTAAAAAAGAACCGTCAGACCTAGAGTTCCGAAACTTTAGAATCCTGTTCTAGACCTCAGGTAGATAGTGCGTGGTGAGTTACGGCGCTCTAGAATGTTCTCGGACCGAGAAACAGCGTCGAACATTTGCAATGACTTCAATTCATTTTGACCATTACGAAAATGGCGACATTTAGAAATGTCCCAGAGACACAAGACTAGGTGCATTGTGACCGTCTCGGCCCATAGAGACAGAACCCAACATCTCGGTCCGATAGCTCATTCAAGGACCCCGTAGCAAGGCATGGAAAAAAGTGGATTTTCAGCACCAATTAGGCTTTTACTCGGACACCAAATGACCTATCGAGCCGAAACTCGGGATTCGGGGTCGCCTCACATAGGACTACACATAATGTCCGAACTGGCCCCGCAGCTAGAAAGTAACTATGTGTTTTATGGTTTTTTCATGTTTTGTACCGAAGGCCTTGTGAATTTTGGGCCAGCTCTGAAGTATGTTATACTTGGCTCCTAAATGAGTTGGGAAAAGTGGGTTTGGTGTCAGTTTGTATCAGTTTGGTGTCAGAATGATATCAAATTGACTGATGGACGGTGACTTGCAGGTGACTCTTGTCCATTAGCAATATGTTTAAGCGGTGAGGTACCATCACCAAAAGCGACATTCTGAAATCAACCCAAACGAGCGATGGAGAGGTACCAGTATCACTGCCCAGACATCCCTATGTCATCGGGCCAGTCAATTTGGCATTCCTGCATGATTTTTATGGCATGACAAATTGGTAATGGTGACTGCCCAGTTAACCATATGGCAAATGCACAGTGACTTTGAAAGAGTGAGAAAAATCACCAAATGGACATTCTGGAATCAACCCTAACGAGTGATGGAGAGGTACCAGAATCACTGCCAAGCCATCCCGACTTCATCGGGCCAGTCAATTTGGCATTCCTGCACAAATTTTCAGTGACTTTGCAAAAGTAAGGAACATTTGCAATATGTTTTAACAGTGAGGTACCATCACCAAAAGCGACATTCTGAAATCAACCCAAACGAGCGATGGAGAGGTACCAGTATCACTGCCCAGCCATCCTGAGGTCATCGGGCCAGTCAATTTGGCATTCCTGCATGATTTTTATAGCATGACAAATTGGTGATGGTGACTGCCCAGTTAACCATATGGCAAATGCACAGTGACTTTGAAAGAGTGAGAAAAATCACCAAATGGACATTCTGGAATCAACCCTAACGAGCGATGGAGAGGTACCATAATCACTGCCCAGACATCCCGAGGTCATCGGGCCAGTCAATTTGGCATTCCTGCACAAATTTTCAGTGACTTTGCAAAAGTAAGGAACATTTGCAATATGTTTTAACAGTGAGGTACCATCACCAAAAGCGACATTCTGAAATCAACCCAAACGAGCGATGGAGAGGTACCAGTATCACTGCCCAGCCATCCCGAGGTCATCGGGCCAGTCAATTTGGCATTCCTGCATGGTTTTTATAGCATGACAAATTGGTAATGGTGACTGCCCAGTTAACCATATGGCAAATGCACAGTGACTTTGCAAAAGTGAGAAAACACGACCAAATGGACATTCTGAAATCAACACAAACAATGGCATGACCATAGTGTCCAGACTGTGCCGAGTCCAACGAGGTGCCCCGCTTGACCGTAGCTCGCTCGGTCTGAGCGCAGCGACCATGAGAAAAATAGGCCCAATATGAAGCCTGCACCAGTACGTCATTTGATTTTGAGTGACAGCGGCGGAACCGTTAGGTTTAGAAAGACAATTCAACCACAGGACTGTTCCTAAGGTCCTCCTGATCTGTCCAAGCCTATCCTTGACCGTGTGACATTAACCCTTCACAGTCAAAAGAAGGTGTTTACATAAAAACAGTGTTCATTGACTTCTCTCCCCATAGGAATATATTGGCTGCTCCACTAAATACAACCTGGAGTCTATATGGGTTATGAATGTTGTATGAACCTGTCTTTGGTACCAGTCCATCAGACCACTATAAGGTCTACCTGTGTCGATTCTAAGCTTCCTGGACCAACCGGAAGTGGTTCAAATCGCCCTAAAAGTGTATACCCATACACTGCCTGCAATTTGATGGACATAGTGCATTGAACCCTGTGTAAATCTGTTATGTACTTGAGTGAAGACCCAAAAGCGGTTTTAACAGAAAACAGAGTTCTTTAATGAAAAAACAGGAATGGCATAAATCCTCTTCCAACGGTCAATGGAACAAAAAGAACGTTAGTATAATGCAGGATGCACCTGCCAGGCAGACTCCGACAGGATAGGACAAGGTGGAAGCAAACGCGACGACAGCTTGCTTCTGGCATCAAAAAACACAAACAAGAATCAGACACTGAAAGTAGCAGGAACAGAGAGAGAAATAGAGACCTAATCAGAGGGGGAAGAGAGAACAGGTGTGAAAGAGTGAATGAGCTAGTTAGGGAAGATGTAGAACAGCTGAAGAATGAGAGACAGAGAAGGTAACCTAAAAAGACCAGCAGAGAGAGACAGAGTGAAGAGAAAGGACAGGAACAGACATAACAAGACATGACAGTACCCCCACTCACCGAGCGCCTCCTGGCGCACTCGAGGAGGAAACCTGGCGGCAACGGAGGAAATCATCGATCAGCGAACGGTCCAGCACGTCCCGAGAGGGAACCCAACTCCTCTCCTCAGGACCGTACCCCTCCCAATCCACTAGGTACTGATGACCACGGCCCCGAGGGCGCATGTCCAAAATCTTACGAACCCTGTAGATGGGTGCGCCCTCGACAAGGATGGGGGGAGGGACGAGCGGGGGCGCGAAGAACGGGCTTAACACAGGAGACATGGAAGACCGGGTGAACGCGACGAAGATAGCGGGAGAAGAAGTCGCACTGCGACAGGATTAATGACCTGAGAAATACGGAACGGACCAATGAACCGCGGGGCCAACTTGCGAGAAGCTGTCTTAAGGGGAAGGTTCTGAGTGGAGAGCCATACTCTCTGACCGCAACAATATCTAGGACTCTTGGTCCTACGCTTATTAGCGGCCCTCACAGTCTGCGCCCTATTACGGCAAAGTGCCGACCTGACCCCCTTCCAGGTGCGCCGCAACGCTGGACAAAAGCCTGAGCGGAGGGGACGCAGGACTCGGCGAGCTGAGATGAGAACAGCGGAGGCTGGTACCCGAGGCTACACTGAAAAGGGGATAGACCGGTAGCAGACGAGGGAAGCGAGTTGTGGGCGTACTCTGCCCAGGGAGCTGTTCTGACCAAGACGCAGGGTTACGAAAAGAAAGACTGCGTAAAAAATGCGACCAACAGTCTGATTGGCCCGTTCGGCTTGACCGTTAGACTGGGGATGAAAGCCGGACGAGAGACTGACGGAAGCCCCAATCAAACGGCAAAACTCCCTCCAAAATTGAGACGTGAACTGCGGGCCTCTGTCGGAAACGACGTCAGACGGAAGGCCATGAATTCGGAAAACATTCTCGATAATGATCTGAGCCGTCTCCTTAGCAGAAGGGAGCTTATCGAGAGGAATGAAATGAGCCGCCTTAGAGAATCTATCGACAACCGTAAGAATAACTGTCTTCCCGCTGATGAAGGCAGTCCGGTGATAAAATCTAAAGCGATGTGAGACCACGGTCGAGAGGGAATGGGAAGCGGTCTGAGACGGCCGGCAGGAGGAGAGTTCCCAGATTTAGTCTGCGCGCAGACCGAACAAGCGGCGACAAATCGACGCGCGTCACGTTCCCGAGTGGGCCACCAGAAACGCTGGCGAATGGAAGCGAGCGTACCCCGAACGCCGGGGTGGCCGGCTAACTTGGCAGAGTGGGCCCACAGAAGAACGGCCGGACGAGTAGGAACGGGAACGAACAGAAGGTTCCTAGGACAAGCTCGCGGCGACGGAGTGTGAGCGAGTGCTTGCTTTACCTGCCTCTCAATTCCCCAGACAGTCAACCCGACAACACGCCCGTCAGGGAGAATCCCCTCGGGGTCGGTGGAGACCTCAGAAGAACTGAAGAGACGAGATAAAGCATCAGGCTTGGTGTTTTTGAGCCCGGACGATAAGAAATAACAAACTCGAAACGAGCGAAAAACAGAGCCCAACGAGCCTGACGCGCATTAAGTCGTTTGGCTGAACGGATGTACTCAAGGTTCCTATGGTCAGTCCAAACGACAAAAGGAACGGTCGCCCCCTCCAACCACTGTCGCCATTCGCCTAGGGCTAAGCGGATGGCGAGCAGTTCGCGATTACCAACATCATAGTTACGTTCTGACGGCGATAAGCGATGAGAGAGAAAACGCGCAAGGATGGACCTTGCCGTCAGAGAGAGAGCGCTGAGAAAGAATGGCTCCCACGCCCACCTCTGACGCGTCAACCTCAACAACAAACTGTCTAGAGATGTCAGGTGTAACAAGAATAGGAGCGGATGTAAAACGATTCTTAAGAAGATCAAAAGCTCCCTGGGCGGAAACGGACCACTTAAAGCACGTCTTAACAGAAGTAAGGGCTGTGAGGGGAGCTGCCACCTGACCGAAATTACGGATGAAACGACGATAGAAATTAGCGAAGCCCAGAAAGCGCTGCAGCTCGACGCGTGACTTAGGAACGGGCCAATCAATGACAGCCTGGACCTTAGCGGGATCCATCTTAATGCCCTCAGCGGAAATAACGGAACCGAGAAAAGGGACAGAGGCGGCATGAAAAATGCACTTCTCAGCCTTCACATAAAGACAGTTCTCCAAAAGGCGCTGGAGGACGCGCCGCACGTGCTGAACATGAATCGAGAGAGACGGTGAAAAAATCAGGATATCGTCCATGTAAACGAAAACAAAAATGTTCAGCATGTCTCTCAGGACGTCGTTAACTAGTGCCTGAAAGACAGCTGGAGCGTTAACGAGGCCGAAAGGAAGAACCCGGTATTCAAAGAGCCCTAACGGAGTGTTAAACGCCGTCTTCCACTCGTCCCCCTCCCTGATGCGCACGAGATGGTAGGCGTTACGAAGGTCCAATTTGGTGAAAAACCTGGCTCCTGCAGGATCTCGAAGGCTGAAGACATAAGAGGAAGCGGATAACGATTCTTAACTGTTATGTCATTCAGCCCTCGATAATCCACGCATGGGCGCAGGGACCCGTCCTTCTTCTGAACAAAAAAAAACCCCGCTCCGGCGGGAGAGGAGGAGGAGACTATGGTACCTGCGTCGAGCGAAACCGACAAATAATCCTCGAGAGCCTTACGTTCGGGAGCCGACAGAGAGTATAATCTACCCCGGGGGGAGTAGTTCCCGGAAGGAGATCAATACTACAGTCATACGACCGGTGTGGAGGGAGAGAAGTGGCCTTGGAACGACTGAACACCGTGCGCAGATCGTGATACTCCTCCGGCACCCCTGTCAAATCGCCAGGCTCCTCCTGTGAAGAAGAGACAGAGGAAACAGGAGGGATAGCAGACATTAAACAGGTCACATGACAAGAAACATTCCAGGATAGGATAGTATTACTAGACCAATTAATAGAAGGGTTATGGCGCACTAGCCAGGGATGACCCAAAACAACAGGTGTAAAAGGTGAACGAAAAATTAAAAAAGAAATGGTTTCGCTATGATTACCAGAGACAGTGAGGGTTAAAGGCAGCGTCTCACGCTGAATCTTGGGGAGAGAACTACCATCTAAAGCGAACAAGGCCGTGGGCTCCCCTAACTGTCTGAGAGGAATGTCATGTTCCCGAGCCCAGGTCTCGTCCATAAAACAGCCCTCCGCCCCAGAGTCTATCAAGGCACTGCAGGAAGCAGATGAACCGGGCCAGCGGAGATGGACCGGAAAAGTAGTGCGTGATCCAGAAGGAGAGGCCTGAGTAGTTGCGCTCACCAGTAGCCCTCCTCTTACTGATGAGCTCTGGCTTTTACTGGACATGAGGTGACAAAATGACCAGCGGAGCCGCAGTAGAGACAGAGGCGATTGGTGATTCTCCGTTCCTTCTCCTTGGCCGAGATGCGGATACCCCCAGCTGCATAGGCTCAGCATCCGAGCCGGCGGAGGAGGGTGGCAGTGATGCGGCAGGTGGCAGTGATGTGGAGAGGGGAGCAGCGGAGAACGCGAGCTCCTTTCCACGAGCTCGGCGACGAAGATCAAACCGTCGCTCTATGCGAATAGCGAGAGCTATTAAGGAGTCCAGACTGGAAGGAACCTCCCGGGAGAGGATCTCGTCCTTAACCTCGATGAGGAGACCCTCCAGAAAACGAGCGAGCAAAGCCGGCTCGTTCCAGTCACTTGAGGCAGCGAGAGTGCGAAACTCAATAGAATAATCCGTTATGGATCGATTCCCCTGACATAGGGAAGACAGGGCCCTGGAAGCCTCCTCCCCAAAAACAGAACGGTCAAAAACCCGTATCATCTCCTCCTTAAAGTCTTGATACTGGTTAATACACTCAGCCCTCGCCTCCCAGACTGCCGTGCCCCACTCACGTGCCCGTCCGGTAAGGAGAGAAATGACGTAGGCGATGCGGGCTGCGCTCCTGGAGTAAGTGTTGGGCTGAGAGAGAACACCACATCACACTGAGTGAGGAATGAGCGGCACTCAGTGGGCTCCCCAGAGTAACACGGCGGGTTGTTGATCCTGGGCTCCGGAGACTCGGAAACCCTGGAAGTGGGCGGTGGATCGAGGTGGAGTTGGTGAACCTGTCTTGTGAGGTCGGAGACTTGGACGGCCAGGGTCTCAACGGCATGTCGAGCAGCAGACAATTCCTCCTCGTGTCTGCCTAGCATCGCTCCCTGGATCTCGACGGCGGAGTGAAAAGGGTCCGGAGCCGCTGGGTCCATTCTTGGTCTGATTCTTCTGTTATGTACTTGAGTGAAGACCCAAAAGCGGTTTTAACAGAAAACAGAGTTCTTTAATGAAAAAACAGGAATGGCATAAATCCTCTTCCAACGGTCAATGGAACAAAAAGAACGTTAGTATAATGCAGGATGCACCTGCCAGGCAGACTCCGACAGGATAGGACAAGGTGGAAGCAAACGCGACGACAGCTTGCTTCTGGCATCAAAAAACACAAACAAGAATCAGACACTGAAAGTAGCAGGAACAGAGAGAGAAATAGAGACCTAATCAGAGGGGGAAGAGAGAACAGGTGTGAAAGAGTGAATGAGCTAGTTAGGGAAGATGTAGAACAGCTGAAGAATGAGAGACAGAGAAGGTAACCTAAAAAGACCAGCAGAGAGAGACAGAGTGAAGAGAAAGGACAGGAACAGACATAACAAGACATGACAAAATCAGTCAGTTTTCATGGTAAAGACTTAAAACTCAGGATTCTCTAATGGAATACCCCAATGAGGATGTATGTTGAGTTACAGCTTCCTGTGCCAACCGGAAGTGCCATAATTGGTGTCTCATGGGCTGTTTGGAGGGGTTAAAAATATCAGATCTTTCCAAAACTTCATATATATGATTAGGCAACCCCCATGAACTGTAAATCAGTCATTTTTCCCATAAAAATTCAAAGGAAAACTAAATCACACAGATACACAACATGGATTGAGGGACGTATCATTGGGGTGCGTAGAGACTGACAGTGCCTCCAATAGTTAGCTTTGAATGATATCAAATTGACTGATGGACGGTGACTTGCAGGTGACTCTTGTCCATTAGCAATATGTTTAAGCGGTGAGGTACCATCACCAAAAGCGACATTCTAAAATCAACCCTAACGAACGATGGAGAGGTACCAGTATCACTGCCCAGCCATCCCGAGGTCATCGGGCCAGTCAATTTGGCATTCCTGCATGATTTTTATAGCATGACAAATTGGTAATGGTGACTGCCCAGTTAACCATATGGCAAATGCACAGTGACTTTGAAAGAGTGAGAAAAATCACCAAATGGACATTCTGGAATCAACCCTAACGAGCAATGGAGAGGTACCATAATCACTGCCCAGACATCCCGAGGTCATCGGGCCAGTCAATTTGGCATTCCTGCACAAATTTTCAGTGACTTTGCAAAAGTAAGGAACATTTGCAATATGTTTTAACAGTGAGGTACCATCACCAAAAGCGACATTCTGAAATCAACCCAAACGAGCGATGGAGAGGTACCAGTATCACTGCACAGCCATCCCTATGGCATCGGGCCAGTCAATTTGGCATTCCTGCATGATTTTTATAGCATGACAAATTGGTAATGGTGACTGCCCAGTTAACCATATGGCAAATGCACAGTGACTTTGCAAAAGTGAGACAACATTTGCAATATGTTTTAACAGTGAGGTACCATCACCAAAAGCGACATTCTGAAATCAGCCCAAACGAGCGATGGAGAGGTACCAGTATCACTGCCCAGCCATCCCGAGGTCATCGGGCCAGTCAATTTGGCATTCCTGCAAGAATTTTTAGTGACTTTGCAAAAGTAAGGAACATTTGCAATATGTTTAAGCGGTGAGGTACCATCACCAAAAGCGACATTCTGAAATCAACCCAAACGAGCGATGGAGAGGTACCAAAATCACTGCCCAGCCATCCCTATGTCATCGGGCCAGTCAATTTGGCATTCCTGCATGATTTTTATGGCATGACAAATTGGTGATGGTGACTGCCCAGTTAACCATATGGCAAATGCACAGTGACTTTGCAAAAGTGAGAAAACATGACCAAATGGACATTCTGAAATCAACACAAACAATGGCATCACCATAGTGTCCAGACTATGCCGAGTCCAACGAGGTGCCCCGCTTGACCGTAGCTCGCTCGGTCTGAGCGCGGCGACCATGAGAAAAATAGGCCCAATATGAAGCCTTCACCAGTACGTCATTTGATTTTGGGTGACAGCGGCGGAACCGTTAGGTTTAGAAAGACAATTCAACCACAGGAATGTTCCTAAGGTCCTCCTGATCTGTCCAAGCCTATCCTTGACCGTGTGACATTAACCCTTCACAGTCAAAAGAAGGTGTTTACATAAAAACAGTGTTCATTGACTTCTCTCCCCATAGGAATATATTGGCTGCTCCACTAAATACAACCTGGAGTCTATATGGGTTATGAATGTTGTATGAACCTGTCTTTGGTACAAGTCCATCAGACCACTATAAGGTCTACCTGTGTCGATTCTAAGCTTCCTGGACCAACCGGAAGTGGTTCAAATCGCCCTAAAAGTGTATACCCATAACCTGCCTGCAGTTTGATAGACATAGTGCATTCAACCCTGTGTAAATCAGTCAGTTTTAATGGTAAAGACTTAAAACTCAGGATTCTCTAATGGAATACCCCAATGAGGATGTATGTTGAGTTACAGCTTCCTGTGCCAACCGGAAGTGCCATAATTGGTCTCTCATGGGCTGTTTGGAGGGGTTAAAAAAATCAGATCTTTCCAAAACTTCATATATATGATTAGGCAACCCCCATGAACTGTAAATCAGTCATTTTTCCCATAAAAATTCAAAGGAAAACTAAATCACACAGATACACAACATGGATGGAGGGACGTATCATTGGGGTGCGTAGAGACTGACAGTGCCTCCAATAGTTAGCTTTGAATGATATCAAATTGACTGATGGACGGTGACTTGCAGGTGACTCTTGTCCATTAGCAATATGTTTAGCGGTGAGGTACCATCACCAAAAGCGACATTCTGAAATCAAGCCAAACGAGCGATGGAGAGGTTCCAGAATCACTGCCCAGCCATCCCGAGTTCATCGGGCCAGTCAATTTGGCATTCCTGCATGATTTTTATGGCATGACAAATTGGTGATGGTGAATGCCCAGTTAACCATATGGCAAATGCACAGTGACTTTGCAAAAGTGAGAAAACATAAACAAATGGACATGATGAAATCAACACCACGAGTGATTGAAAGGAACAACAATCACTGCCCGGCCATCCCGAGTTCATCAGGCCAGTCAATTTTGCATTTCTGAAGGATTTTTGAGCATGTCAAATTTCTTATGACATTTGGCCCCCACAAAACATATGCCTTATGCACAAGCAAAAAAAAAAAAAAAACATTATGATAATAAAATATGACTAAAGTATGTTGATACAGTTCTTATACGTGTGTAACTGACACAAAATGCGAAAAAATTTCGAAAAACGGTCCAGAAAGCACTTTTTTAGGGGTGTGTGAAGTTTTTTATGAAATTTAATAATTTTTGACTTTTGACTTCTGACTTCCTATGAAATCATATTGCAGATGGACAAAACATATGCAATAATGCGCAAGTAAAAAAATTTAAAAAATTATGATAATAAAATTGGACAAAAGTATTTTCATACAGTTCTTATACATGTGTAATTGTCAAAAAAGCGAAAGAATTTGAAAAACGGTCCAGAAAGCACTTTTTAAGGGGTGATACGTTTTTTCAAAAAATTCATTTTTTCAAAATTTGGCTTTTGGATGTTGACTTGGAGTCCAATATCAATATGAAAAACCATGGTGGAGTGCAATCGCCACCTGTTGGATTTTTGAAGTGTTACAACTGGCAATACCCATATGGCAATAGAAGTAAACTTTGCATGAATCAACGCCGCTTTGGGTGGTATTGGCCAATGTGTACATGGTTTGTCCTATGCCAATAATTTGCCATTCATTTTTGTCCACTACGGGGGTGAATTCCCTTACTCCCTTAGAACTTAGCCTACTGTTCTGACTTGGTGGTGCACATGTAGTCTATTGCCTGTTTAAGAGAAATCTTATTTTAGTTTTTTTTAACAGCTTTAATTGTCTACTTACGTGCCCCCATTGTAAGAGCTTTCATTGTCTGCTTATGTGCCTAGATCCGTCTCAGCTTGCTCATGTCTTAATCGAAATGACGTCTTGCCTCTTAACAGCTTATCGTCACATATGCCATAGCTTGTACACCTGCATTGTTGTATTGCTTATATAGGTCTATCTCATTAGTATCTTGATAATTTTAGGCAATGCTAGAATGATGCATTTAATTGCTTTTCTTACTTAGTGTGTTATAATGATCTCTGGTCCTTTTCTCCACAAGGAGGGTGGTAAGTTACATATCCAACAACATATTATTGTATCCCCTCCTCGTACCCGTGTTTGCCAGTGACAGTCTCTTCCTAATTCAAATATTTTTGTTCAACAAAAAGTTTAGTGTTAGACCCATATAATTACAGTCCATATTGCGAGGGTTGTTGTCTTTTTTTCTCAATGCGCTGTCAGTGCGTCTGTTTATTGTTTATAAAAGTTGATCCTCGTGATTGTATTGTTCTACCTTTTTAGACCACATAGACCTAATGAAATATTTCAAATGGTAGGCTAACCGCTGGCCGCTCTCTCTCTCTGTGGTGACTTAAAGAATAATAAAGTTGAGGCTGAATTGCTGAATTTTTTGAACTAACATCTGAATTTCTGTCGCTATCCATTTCGAAATAGCTGAACGAATGGGCCTACCTCATCACAGCTCGTTTGCATGCACTTGCTTATACTTCCAGATAAGTGTTAATTATTT
Source organism: Oncorhynchus masou masou (assembly GCF_036934945.1). Lineage (NCBI taxonomy): Eukaryota > Metazoa > Chordata > Actinopteri > Salmoniformes > Salmonidae > Oncorhynchus > Oncorhynchus masou. The sequence continues at coordinate 16,467,649 of NC_088234.1, read as the reverse complement.
AAGAACAAACATTGTGAATTTACTGAACATGAATGTAATAACGTTTGTGTTCAAAGTCAAAACTCATGTCGACGTTCATTATTATTGAAGGAGAAGGATGTTCTTACCCAGTTATACAAATCACCAAGGTGTCAACAGAAACCATTTTGTTTTAAAGCATGTCAGCCATAAGCTCCACTCTCTGGACAGCTTGATGTAGACCCTAAACGTTTGTGGGCACCGTTTGTCACAGTTATATTGCATTTCATGTATTGTTTAGAGTTGTGTAGTGGCTTCGCTGACATGCATCTAAAATGGGTTGTTTGCCCAACCAAGATTGACATTGTAAAATTGCCACTGTAATGTGATAACCATCTTGTGGGCTGACAGAAATACTTTCCCCAAAACCTTCTCAATTTAACTTTAACTGCAAAGCCTGCTTACCTGGCAGAAGTAAGCATATCATTTGTATATATTATTTGCCTTTCAATGAGCAGCAGCAGTACACAACCATATCAAGACCTGCACATTAGATGGTACACTAGATGGCACACTAGATGGCACACTAGATGGCACACTAGATGGCACACTAGATGGCACACCAGATGCGCAATTAACGACCCAGATGGGAATTACACTCCAAATGTTTTAGTTTTCTTACAGGCCTAAAAAATGTCTCTTCTGGTGTGGTTTAAGCATTGACATGGACTCAGAACATCCAATTTTGTTGTTTCTCTATGAACAATTGTATTTTTGAGAGTGAAAAAAAAATATATTCTAAAACCAGGAGAACTACTACTGTGGAAACTAAATTTGGGAAAGAATCACAGATTTTACAGGACCCCCATTAGAGTTGTTTGTTAACCATTATTTACCAGGTATATTGACAGAAAACATAGTGCACTACTTTCTCTTGTACACGAAGGACACAGGGAAGAGTTGCAGCGGAGAAGAGAAGAGGAGACTGTGCCTTTTTGAAAGCTAGAATAAAATGAGTAGCTCTCATGCTAAAACGTTGAGAGCTCTAGCTCCATCGTTCTCTATGGGGAAAAAATACAATTTTTACTTTCGTCCCAGTTCTCCCCTACCTGCGGCACTCTGGGATTAAGAGTGCATTGTGCAAGTGTACAGCAACAAAAACCATGTGGTATATCTTTAGTGCATGTTTCCTTCAGTGCTGGTTTCACGGAAACCGACACAGGTGTGGGGGTTTCGTTTGACAGAGATGGGCCAATACAGAGCTGTTGTAAATCTGCACTTTTATTAAAAACAGACATTTCATTGTATATTATCTGTTCCAGTATTACAGATGGGACCTGGCCTGGGCAACACTTCATAGTATATTATCTGTTAGGGTGATGAGGTTGCAATATTACAGATGGGACCTGGCCTGGCCAACACATTATAACCAATCACAGGCAATGGTAGCATTCTTGCCTGACTTCATTGCAGACGCCTGCCAGATCTCACAACGAGTGGATAGGTGTTTAACATGTCAGCTAACCACACCATATGATATTGAAATCTGATGCTCGACTGCACAGACACTGGCACATCAAAAGGCAGAGTTTAGTGGCACGTTTTAGAATGACCACAGGAGTGATCAGGTATTGAAGTACAGGAGGAATAACAAGTACATGCATATGAACATGCATATGTTAAAACACACATACATGCAGCCTCGCACGCACACTGAAACATATACATATGCTTGTGTACACAAACACCATCAAGTTAAAGTGCTTTTAGTATTGTTAACATTCATATTTTCCAGTGAAAAATAAAATAAAAAATAACAGAAACACTAAACATCAGGGTTGGAATGAATTACATTTCAATTCTAGTCAATTCAAGAAGTACACTGAAATTCCAATTTAATTTCTCTTCAGTGCTTTTCAATGAGTGACAATGAACATTTGGAATTGGAATTTGGTTTACTTTCTGAATTTACCGGAATTTAAATGGAATGGACCCCAACCCTGCTAAGCATATACTCAGATGAATAAGTACTGCTGGATATCGCATCATTAGGGACAGATACATACAGTATACATACGATATCATATATTCAATTAAAATCCTTCAAAAAAAATGTTTAAAAAAAATTATCCAGTATTTCCACTCTCATGTCCTGCAGACAGAGTACCTTTCTGTGTTAAAAACAGTAACAGTACAATGATTCCACAGGAGGATGGTGGTATCTTAATTGGGGAGGATGGGCTTGTGGTAATGGTTGGAGTGGAATAAGTGGAATGTTATGGTTTCCATGTGTTTGATGCCATTCCATTTACTCTGTTCCAGACATTATGATGAGCCGTCCTCCCCTCAGCAGCCTCCACTGCATGGTTCCTTTGATTATGTCCTCCTGAACCATGTTTTGTCCTGGTAAACCAGTCAACCTTGACCTTTCCAGTCACACAAAGTCTTCTTATAAAAAATACAGACAAATTAAGTTTAAAAAGCTTTCTTGGTCCATCTTTGATTACAGGACAGTAGACACAAATGGGATGTATTTTGTTCCTTTGAAGGACATCACCTGTTGAATCCTTACAAGGGGCGATACAAACGCATAAAGTCCAAACAAGGAGCGTGTGTGTGTGTGTGTTCACATTTCCCAACAGAGGAGCAGCTCTTTTTATTCTCACTTGATAATTTATCAATCTCCATACAGTCTCCTCTCTTTTCTTCTTTCTCGTAACTCTCTCATTCCGTCTCATTCATGCTCTCTCTCGCTCTCTCTCTCTCTCTCTCTCTCTCTGCTCTCTCTCTCTCTCTCTCTCTCTGCTCTCTCTCTCTCTGCTCTCTCTCTGCTCTCTCTCTCCCTCCATCCTCTCTCTCTCTCTATACATTACTGATACGGACACTGAGGGGGCTACTGTCTCTCCCCCTGCCCCTCCCCCTCCCCCTGCCCCTCCCCCTCTCCTCCCCTCGATAGCTCTCCTCTAGTTTCATCTTCTCTGGGTCCGCCCCTTCCTCTGCGCCCCCTCTGCTGCTGCGGGATGAGTGCATGGCCGGGCTTGGGGGGGGGGCCTGTTTGAAGAGGGGCGGGGTTTTCGTTTTGTCCACCTTGTCGAAGAAGGTGAAGTCCGCCACATACTTCCCAGACGGGGACAGGGAGACCACGGGGGGGAACTCATACCCCCACAGGATCTCATCAGGCAGGTAGGAGGTGCGCACCTGGCAGGTGGCGGAGGTGGGCTCCACCGTGGCACTCATGATCACCAGCAGCTCAAAGTCTGCCAGATCCGGATCCGTCCATCCCCCTCCTAGAACACAGGTAGAGTGAATGAAAGATACAAATTTAGCACTAGAGATCCATAAGAAAAAAACATTAGGATATAACAATAAAAGGCTAAACGCTATTTCTAAAGATACCGTCTGATTTCTCTACTGAATCCAGATCACAAAATAGATTGACTAAGTTCTCTGCTCTATTCCGAGTGTAAAACCCACGTTAAAGTGAAGATATAAACAGAGTCCATTGACAGAAGCCTTTTACCACATACATGGACACTCTCTCAAACACAAAACACACCCCAAACACTTACTGTACGCACAAATAGCTGCACCACAAAGGCCTATATAGGTTGATAACGAACATCAAGCCCACAAGCAGTAAAGATGCCCACCCCCTTCAAGCACACTGCACAACTGCCTTCATTTTGCCTGACGCCAGGAGGAGTCGCTGCTGCCTTGAGTTACACCCCCTTTTTCCCTCAGAACAGCCTCAATACGTCAGGGCATGGACTCTACAAGGTGTCGAACGTGTTCCATTCACACTCAGAATGGCACACATACACGATCCCATATCCGCAGGAATTAGGGGTGCTGAGGGTGCTGCACCTTCTTAAAAATCTGAATTTAAAAAATAAATTATAGCAAAAATATTATTTTCAAACATATATATTTGTTCACAAAAGTAGTGCACTGGGCCTTTACAGGGTGTATTAGCTGCCCAATAAAAACATTTCAGCATCTCTGTTTTGGCAACAAAAAAAGGTAGTTGTATAATTAAGAACAGTATCTTGCAGGATTCAATAGTTGGAATTGTAAGAGTTGTTGCCCTGTTCCTTTCTCTGCAATCATCATTCTAATGGAATTGTTTTATTTGATTTTATTGAACCAGGTAGGCTCGTTGAGAACAAGTTCTCATTTACAACTGCGACCTGGCCAAGATAAAGCAAAGCAGTTCGACACATACAACAACACAGATGGAATAAACAAACATACAGTCAATAATACAGTAGAAAAAGTCTATATACAGTGTGTGCAACTGAGGTAGGATAAGGGAGGTAAGGCAATAAACAGGCCATGGTGGAGAAGTAATTACAATATAGCAATTAAACATTGGAATGGTAGATGTGCAGAAGATGAATGTGCAAGTAGAGATACTGGGGTGCAAAGGAGCAAGATAAATAAATACAGTATGGAGATGAGGTAGTTGGATGGGCTATTTACAGATGGGCTGTACAGGTGCAGTGATCAGTAAGCTGCTCTGACAGCTGGTGCTTAAAGGCAGCCAAAGTAAGAATTGGCTTTGGGGGTGATCAGTGAGATATACCTGCTGGAGCGAGTGCTACGGTTGGGGGCTGCTATGGTGACCAGTGAGCTGAGATAAGGTGGGGCTTTACCTAGCAGAGACTTGTAGATGACCTGGAGCCAGTGGGTTTGGCGGCGAGTATGAAGCGAGGGCCAGCCAACGAGAGCGTACAGGTCGCTTTGGTGACAAAACAGATGGCACTGTGATAGACTGCATCCAATTTGTTGAGTAGAGTGTTGGAGGCTATTTTGTAAATTACATTGCCAAAGTGGGCAATATGGGCAGCGATCGATTGAATAGCATGCATTTAGCTTTACTTGCATTTAAGAGCAGTTCGAGGCCACAGAAGGAGAGTTGTATGGCATTGAAGCTTGTCTGGAGGATAGTTAATACAGTTTCCAAAGAAGGGCCAGAGGTGCACCCATGACCAGCTCTGAAACCAGATTGCTTAGCGGAGAAGGTATGGTGGGATTCGAAATGGTCGGTGACCTGTTTGTTAATTTGGCTTCCGAAGACCTTAGAAAGACAGGGTAGGGTAGATATAGGTCTGTAGCAGTTTGGATCTAGAGTATCTCCCCCTTTGAAGAGGGGGATGCCCGCGACAGCTTTCCAATCTTTGGATTCTCAGATGATACGAAAGAGAGGTTGAACAGGCTAGTAATAGGGGTTGCAACAATTTCGGCAGATCATTTTAGAAAGAGAGGGTCCAGATTGTCTAGTCCGGCTGATTTGTAGGGGTCCAGATTTTGCAGCTCTTTCAGAACATCAGCTATCTGGATTTGGGTGAAGGAGAAATGGGGAGGCTTGGGCAAGTTGCTGTCGGGGGTGGAGGGCTGTTGACCAGGGTAGGGTTAGCCAGGTGGAAAGCATGGCCAACCGTAAAGAAATGCTTCTTGAAAATCTCAATTATTGTGGATTTATCAGTGGTGACAGTGTTTCCTAGCCTCAGTGCAGTGGGCAGCTGGGAGGAGGTGCTCTTATTCTCCATGGACTTTACAGTTTCCCAGAACTTTTTCGAGTTTGTGCTACAGGATGAAAATTTCTGCTTGAAAAAGCTGGCCTTAGCTTTCCTAACTGCCTGTGTATATTGGCTCCTAACATCCCTGAATCCAGAAAGAACAAAACCCTGTCCTCAAACATTTACATCAAAAGTTGCAAGGTTATGGGCAAAGATCCAAAACATCCACATCAAATTAATCTTGATGAAATAACATGGAAAACAACCACTTTCTGTGCAGTTTTCATTTACCATCCTTACAAACCACTTCATGTAAATGTGCATTACTGTATTGTATATAGGCTGGTCATCTAGGTTAGAACCTGTAGACTTTCCATCACCATGAAGAAAAGCAATGTTCAATACAGTAACTGAGTACATTGAGACATTAAGTGGTTTGTGATTATGTGGCTCAGTTGGTAGAGCATTGTGCTTAGAACACCAGGGTTGTGGGTTCAAATCCCATGGGGGACCAGTACCAAAAAGTATGAAACTATATGCACTCACTACTGTGTCTACTAAAAATAATTAATAGACTGTTTCAGTTTTCACATAAAAATAACTTGTATTTGCAAAGTATTTCAAGAAACTGGAAAACATATCAAGCAAGTATTTTTATGTTTTTATGAGATTAACTGTTTTGTAGAGATAATTATCCGACTCAAGTTACAAATGCTGGTAAACACTCAAATACATTTAATTAAACATTTTTGCACCTTCCATGTCTCAATTGTCTCAAGGCTTAAAATCCTTCTTTAACCTGTCTCCTCCCCTTCAACTACACTGATTGACGTTGACTTAACAAGTGACATCAATAAGCAATCAGAGCTTTCACCTGGATTCACCTGGTCAGTCTATGTCATCTGTGAAAACAGTAATTTTAACTCTAACCCCGACCCAGTACTGCTCTCACTTCGAAACACACGCACACACATACAAACGCGCACGCACAAATATCACACACACACGCGTATGCACACAGACAAGCACACACAATGCATGATATGGTAGACTGTCTAGTCTATTCAGTCTCTAATGTTGTTCTTGACTACTGGTTTGAGCAGTTCTGACTGTGCTCCTCTGAACAGCCTTCACAACCTCTCTGCTCCTCTCTTCTCACTCCTGTTAACAACTACAGTGTACTGAGGTTATTCACATTAGTGCACTCATTGTAACCCCTTACTGAAACTCCTGACAGTGTCCCACCGTATTTGGCAAAGTCCCCAACTCCCCGCCCGTGTGCCCCCAAAGAGCTGCAGATATTTCCACAGAAATGCATCATGAGAATTTGAGAGCTGCCGTGAGAGGAGGCCAGATTAGAAGACAGATTCATAGATAGTGCAGGGGCTATTGTCGTAGCATTATGTACTGTTAGTATTTTGATTCTTCTAGTAACAGTATTACGATACTTTAAGATAGTATTACGATTTTTGCAGATATTACTTACATTTTCAAGGTACACAGTGTGAAGCCAAAAGCCAAACGGAGTGTTCTCTAGGATCAGGCATCATTAAATAAACATATTACGTGTACAGTAACACAATGCCATACAATCTGACCACAGTCAATTTAACAGGAGGAGTTTGGGGCTCAACTACATAGAGACCCATTATAGAGAGAGAGAGAAGGGGGAGAGAGAGAGAGAGCAGTAAATGAGTAGAGAGGTAGATCAGGGATCAGTATGGGTCAGTAATAGCTCTGTGGTTAGTGGTGATGAGAGGCCTGCCCTCCTGTAAGAGGATCCCCCCCAGCTCTGTGTCAGCATCCCTCACTGTATCAGACTGTATCCCATTGTCTTTTAATGAGAAACCCTGGCACCCACTCACACACATTCCACTGACATACACACAGAGATGGAGAGAGAGAGACCCCTCTCCCGGTGTCATCCCCCAGACCCCAAAAATGTGACTACAATGGAGTGAACTAATAGGTATTTCACTCTACACTGGCGTGAACTAATAGGTATTTCACTCTACACTGGAGTGAACTAATAGGTATTTCACTCTACAATGGAGTGAACTAATAGGTATTTCACTCTACACTGGAGTGAACTAATAGGTATTTCACTCTACAATGGAGTGAACTAATAGGTATTTCACTCTACACTGGAGGGAACTAATAGGTATTTCACTCTACACTGGAGTGAACTAATAGGTATTTCACTCTACACTGGAGGGAACTAATAGGTATTTCACTCTACAATGGAGTGAACTAATAGGTATTGCACTCTACACTGGAGGGAACTAATAGGTATTTCACTCTACAATGGAGTGAACTAATAGGTATTTCACTCTACACTGGCGTGAACTAATAGGTATTTCACTCTACACTGGAGTGAACTAATAGGTATTTCACTCTACAATGGAGTGAACTAATAGGTATTTCACTCTACACTGGAGTGAACTAATAGGTATTTCACTCTACAATGGAGTGAACTAATAGGTATTTCACTCTACACTGGAGGGAACTAATAGGTATTTCACTCTACACTGGAGTGAACTAATAGGTATTTCACTCTACACTGGAGGGAACTAATAGGTATTTCACTCTACAATGGAGTGAACTAATAGGTATTTCACTCTACACTGGAGTGAACTAATAGGTATTTCACTCTACAATGGAGTGAACTAATAGGTATTTCACTCTACACTGGAGGGAACTAATAGGTATTTCACTCTACACTGGAGTGAACTAATAGGTATTTCACTCTACAATGGAGTGAACTAATAGGTATTTCACTCTACAATGGAGTGAACTAATAGGTATTTCACTCTACACTGGAGGGAACTAATAGGTATTTCACTCTACACTGGAGTGAACTAATAGGTATTTCACTCTACAATGGAGTGAACTAATAGGTATTTCACTCTATAATGGAGTGAACTAATAGGTATTTCACTCTACACTGGAGTGAACTATAATTAAGTGGTGCATGGTGTAAAGTCTCATTTGCATTTTTCCCAGGGTATCTTTTCTTTTGGAGTGAATTGTCGAGTTTACCACCCATGACTGTATTTGTTAGTGACACAGACATGGTTGTTGAATTATTTAATTTTTTTAAGGCATGTGGGTTTCACCTAGTAAGTTCCTAGGCGAATGTTATAATTAAAATTCAACTTTGGCAATATATAGTACTTACATATACCATAAGGCCTTGCTTTGATTGCTTAGTTTTACCCTAGCACAGTGGTGTTAGGAAACTCCTGGTTTACAGGCCACATCAGGCCTGCAAGTCACATTATGCTGGCTTGCAAAGTGATGAATGTGTAATTCCTACAGGAATCCAGATAGAGCTAGGATATCCAACAGTTGGAATCTTTATTCACCCTCAACCCTCATTCAGAACGACTGTCGGGATCATGGAAATTGATAAAGGAGACTACCTAAACCATTTAAACTGGAACAACCATTTCAATAACAGGTGCAATAAATCGAATTAACTAATTGGATTAGTTTAGAAAAATATAAGTTATCTTTGTGAAGCATAACATCATTCAATCAGTCAATGTACATGCAAAAACACAGTAGTGCATTCTGGGAAATCTGATAATGATGGGTGTGGTTTTGATTGGACTGTTTTACTCTCCACAGTGTAAAACAATAACTCTGACTATTAACATCAACACTGGGGGTTCTTTTACACCGCTGAGTTCTAATTTCACTCTTACAGAGTGATTTTAACTTCTGAATCGACACTGGCCGATTTGCTGTGTACACGCATTCACATATACAGTATGCACGCACGTACGCAAACACACACCCCTCTACAACAGGGATCGGCAAAAAGGTTATTTTCAAATACAATCACTTTTTTGGCATAGTTGTGGTCAATTTGCAGTGTACAAATGACTAGAATGATGTTCCCTCCATCCACCCTACACCCCCCCCCTTTCCTCTACTGTCCTGGCTCTGTTACAAATGCCCTCTATCCATCACAGCAGTGACCTTTAATCTCCTAAATTCACCCTTCTCTTTCTCTCCACACGGATGGCTTTCCGTTCCCACACCCCGGCTGGCCCTCTCGTCCTACTGGTGATTAAGACATGGGACATGGTCAACTATAGCAACAACTTCACCTCCTTTACACAGACTGTAAGGTACTGTAGTTCACTACACCACTACTACAGCAGAACACTGAACCTGCCTGTCTATTTTACTACCATGTCTTAGGCCACTTACAGTAATATAAATTTGGACCAATAGGACAAGAACACTGGACCGTAACTACACTATACCTGCCTATGGAACTGGTAACCAAGTTTTATGTCATGAAATAGGAACAATTGAAGGAGAACACACAACACAAATAACTGACAATGTGAACATTAAGCTACTGTATGTCATCATTCCTACCCTTGGCAGCCCAGGCTCTGAGCGGGCTGCTGTCGTCTATGATGTGGTAGAAGGTGAGGGGGAGGATGAGGAAGGGGCTATCACTGGACGTGTCCACCTGGAAGGGAACGTTCCTCTGGTCCAGATGCATCGTCTCCCCCTCCTTGGTCTGGGACGTCTGGAGCAACTTCCCCGTCACCTAGGAGCCAAATGGAGTCATTTGATTAGGGGACATGTGCAAGGATTCTGTAAAGAGGAGCGTCGATGGAAAATGACAACTGCGTCATTCTCACAGACAGACAGGCACACACACACACACACACACACACACACACACACACACACACACACACACACACACACACACACACTGTGTCTCTACCGAGCAGCCCAGCAGCAGGCTCTTGCGCATGTTAGCCACACGGATCATGAGGCAGGGTCGGCCCTCGTGATTGGACACCACAGCGTACTGACTGAACTTCACTGTCTCTCCTCTCTTCTTGGGCCGCGCCACCTGAGGACAATGGGGAAGAGTGTGTCAGAGCCACACAGTGTAGCATGATGAACTCCACTACCCACAATGCTCTCTGGAACATATCCGGTTTGAGTAAATATTATGGTGCTGCACAGCCTGCTGTAAGTCTCCTTATCAATACACACAGGGCATGGACTTCCTATGATCTTAACCTCTGCCCCCAACACGCACACAGAAACACACACACACAGACACACATATAGATAACTCTGACCCTGAGTGAGAGATAGAGAGGGCAGCAGATAATTCATGTTATAGAGGGTTAGAATGATAAGAGGGAAGAGGAGAAAGGGAGCGGGGGAGAGAGAGAGGGGAGAGGGGGAGAGAGAGGGGAAGAGAGATAGAGGGGTGAGAGAGAAATGGGGATAGGGGGAAGAGAGAGAGAGAGGGGGGGGGAGAGGGGGAGAGAGAGAGAGAAAGAGAGGGGAAGAGAGATAGAGGGGGGAGAGAGGGGGAGAGAGAAATGGGGATAGGGGGAGAGAGAGGGGGGGGTGGGAGCAAGAGGGAGGGGGAGAAAGAGCGGGAGAGAGAGTGGGGAGGAAGAGAGAATGGAGAAAGGGAGAGGGGGGAGCTGGATAGTAAACACTGATGTATGTGTTGACTATGGATGGATGCAGTGCATATGTGACCCGATTTAGGAAACTAGTCACAACTTCACAACTTTTTTTTTTCAAAATGCGTTTTTTTTGCAGAAATGCTTTCTCGAAGATGTGAACTTTCATAACAAACTTGTATGCCATCTGTAAATATAAATACAATTGTTCAATTACGAGCCTTGTTGGTTAAGCCACAAAAAAAGTGAGCAACCTTCCCACTAGCCATGATTGGCTGAGATAATGAGCGGGCTGGACATGCCGAGATAGGAGAGAGGATTGGTCTGCCATATAGAAGGCTTCTGTTTATTTGAGCTCGTCAGTCTGTGTTGGTAATCCTGTCGAACACGCCTTTTTAAAAATGTACTATGTAGTGGAGCTGCATAAGTGTTGCTCTCCATTTTCTGGAGGATTAAGTTTTGAAATCATGTCGACAAGTAAGATAGTCTAGCGTTAGCTAGCTACATTTTCAGATATTATATGTTTCTAATTTTGACAAAGTAGTTTAATTTCAAGCTAAAGTGTACTGTTAGCTAACTGTTAGCTAACGTTAGCTGGCTGGCTCATTAGCTAACGTTACGTGACATGTGTACTGTACAACACTCGTTGAATATTGCCGAATGGGTGTAGACAACGAAGAGCTCTTCACTTGACCCCAAAATATTCAAAGGCGATTTTCTCAAAAGTGAGTTTACAAGTTTCAAAGAAGAATTACTTTCCTATTGTTCCTCAGATGCCATGTATCATATACCATTTTGTAGCTCTGAGTCTCTACTTTTATCCAATGTAAAAAACACCATTTCACATTTTGCTACATAAAACCGAATCCAGGTGGTCAGTCACATATTATGGCACTGAAAATTTGACGTGATGTGTAGATCCAGATTTTTCAGTGAAATACTGTATATCCATACTGTTTACTGGTGGTTTACTTTATCAATGGATGTGATGGATGGTAAAGTGAACATCTTATCGTTCTGCCCAGGGGAAGGGTGAGGTACCTTGGCGAGGAAGGTTCCAGTGATGAAGATCTCAAGCACCATGGTGATGACCAGCTGGAGGATGAGGAGGATGATGGCGGCGGGACATTCCTCTGTGATGCAACGGAAGCCGTAGCCAATTGTGGTCTGCGACTCCAGTGAGAAGAGGAACGCCCCCGTCAGAGTCTGCACCTGCATCACACACGGGGTGTGGTTGGACGGAGGGTCAAACTCTGGAGGGAGGGGTGGAGAAGGGAGGCACAGGGAGAGAGGCAAGGTTGTGAGATTGATATGGAAAGCAAAAGGTACAAAGATTATAGGGGAGGTACAACTGATTGTATTGGTATTTTGAGGTATCATTGCTCTCAAATGCCTTAGAATTCTGTCTCTCCCTCTCTTTCCCCTCCCTCCATCCTCACCTAGCAGGTCTCCATGCACAAGCGCCACCAGGTACCACAGAACCCCTCCCCTCCCACCTTCTCTCCCCCCATCCCTCTCTCGCTCTCTCTCCCCTTCCTCCATCCTCACCTAGCAGGTCTCCGTGCACCAGCGCCACCAGGTACCACAGAACCCCGAACAGGAACCAGGTGCCGGCGAAGGTGGCCGAGAACAGGAAGAGCTTGTAGCGCCACTGCATGTCCAGGAAGGTCGTCCAGATGTCACGCAGGTACATCGCCCTGCGCCCGCTCACATGCTCGATGTGCACGTTGCTGTGCCCGTCCTTGGAGAGAACGCGCCGTCTCCGTCGAAGTGCGCAGACCGCTGTTGCTGCCCCCCCTGCCGTCGCTGCCCCCCCTGCCGTCGCTGCCCCCCCTGCCGTCGCTGCCCCCCCTGCCGCAGTTGCCACCCCCACCCCTTCCGCCCCCCCTGCCCCCAGCAGCGGCTTCAGAACCTCCGTCTGTGTCATGGAGTGACACACCTTCTGGGGGGAGGAGCCGCGTGAGGAGGGGGGAGTGGCCGACGTCATGGCTGCAGCTTTATCAGGGGAAGAAGGGAGGGATGGTGGGAGGGGGAGTTGATGATGGAGGAGTGAGGTCGGGGGTGAAGGGGGATAGAATGGATAAATGGGAAAGGACTTGACGGTGGAAATTAGAGTGAGGGAGAGAGCTGAAGAGGGAGAGAGGTGAGAGGAGTGAGGGTGAGGGGTGAGGGGTGAGGAGGGAGAGGGGTGAGGAGGGAGAGGGAGGGAGAGGGGTGTGGAGGGAGAGGAGTGAGGAGGGAGAGGGGTGAGGAGAAGGAGGGGTGAGGAGAAGGAGGGGTGAGGAGAGAGAGGAGTGAAACGGGAGAGAGATGAAGTGAAAGAGGAGTGAAACTGGAGAAAGATGAAGAGGGAGAGGAGTGAGGGGTGGGGAGAAGGAGGGGTGAAGAGGGAGAGGAAGAGATAAATATTGTGCAAAGTCAAAGTTGATGAAAAACAAGTTCAAAAGATTTTGTGAGAAAGGAGAGAAGAGGAAAGGAAGAGAGAGGTTGTTAAAGGGAGGAATGGAAGAGGTGACAGGAGTGGAACATTCGGGGTGTGGGGGGAGGAAGACATGAAGAAAGGGATAGAAAGAGAGGGACATTATAAATGGGACACACTTTTTCAAGTGGACAGATGCAGGCCTGTGGCTGTCAATGTGCTCCAAACTGTCTGTCTCTCTCTCTCCATCCTTTTCTTTTCAGACAGAGCAGCAGCTGCCCTTTCAAAGTAAAAGCCCCCTTTCAGTGCAAAGTCACAGCTGTCTTTTCCTTGTAAAAGCCCCTCTATAATGCTAAGGCGCTCAGATGTGTCTGCAGCGCATCACGCTGGCTGGATCAAGAGGGACCGAAACAAGGCTTACTTATTCCCCATCCGAAACCAGGAACAGAAAAGCCACATGTAGTCTAGTATCTGGAGCACAGGAGGATGGTGGCAACTTAATTGGGGATGGGCTCGTGGTAATGTTTGGAGCGGAATCGGTGGAATGGTATCAAATACATCAAACATCTGGTTTCCACATGGTTTCCCTGTGTTTGATGCCATTCCATTTACTCCATTCCAGACATTATGATGAGCCGTCCTCCCCTCTGCAGCCTCCACTGGTCTGGATCAACCATGTATGAATGGGCTTTGATCCCTGACACAATCTACTTCTCTTTCATTATCCCTTTTTCCCTAATGAAATAAAAATGAACATTTCAATCGTCTTACTGCCTTACACGTAGTGGTACTGCTTGACACTTAGAGTTCAAACTATGACCTCACCAACGTTGATGATTAGCCCCATACTGCCCCAGTAGTCTACCACCATGTGCAGCTCCAACATGATCTCATTTTCACCGTCCAATAAATGTTTTTCTGTGTCACAGAATTACGCGGTGTGGTTTGTGGACGCAGTACAGCAGGAGAATAGAGCTTGTCCAAATCAAATCAAATGTTATTTGTCACATGTGCCGAATACAACGGGTGTAGACTTCACGGTGAAATTACTTACTTACAAGCCCTTAACCAACAATGCCGTTTTAAGAACATAAGAGTTAAGAAAATATTGACTAAATATACTAAAGTTAAAAAAGTAACATAATAAAATAACAGTAGCGAGGCTATATACAGGGAGGCCCGGTACCGAGTCAATGTGCGGGGTACAGGTTAGTCCAGGTAATATGTAGGGTAAAGTGACTATGCATAGATAATAAACAGCTAAAAGCAGCAGTATAAAACATCCAACTAGTCCAGGTAGCCATTTGATTCATTGTTCAGAACTCTTATGTCTTGGGGGTAGAAGCTGTTAAGGAGCCTTTGGGTTGCTGGAGTCTTTGACCATTTTTAGGGCCTTCCTGACACGGCCTGGTACAGAGGTCCTGGGTAGCAGGAAGCTTGGCCCCAGTGATGTACTGGGACGTACACACTACACTCTGTTTGCTATCTATCAGGGCCAAGATGCCTCTTTTTCTCCTTGGGGATATGGAGACTTGCTGTTTGTGTGTGACTTTGGCCCGAGCATCCTTCTAGACTTTGTTCTGTATCCTCATCTGGACTTTCTCTATCTCTCTATCTATCTCTCTCGATCTCTCTATCTCGCTCTCTCTATCTATCTCTCCATCTCTCTCTCCCCCTCTCTCTCTCTCCCTCTCTCCCTCTCTCTCCTTGGCTAAATGGTCCTTTTGTCTCTGCCTGCCTCTGCTTTCCAGACCAATAAAAAAATAACCAACTAAAACAAAAGGCAGAGAACTAGGCGATCTGATACGCTCTCTACTTTCTGACCTTTCTCTCTGTGTGTCCCCACTCGCTTACTCTATTCTCTCTCCCCCTCTTTCCTCCCCCCTTCCTCCTTCTCTCCCTTCATCTCTCTGGTGCTGAAGCTCACACTGTGAGTATGAATAGGGATCTGTGTAGATTTCTGTGCTCAGAATACTAAATGGGGGGCGGGGGGTTGAGGAGGCGGGGTTTCGGATAGGCGAGTGTGATAGGCCGAGTACATTCACAGCTGCCCTCTAAACCCTACTGAGGCCTCGCCCACACATACAGTAAACACACATTCACATGTACAACGACATACACAACACGGCCGCCTCAATATATCCATGTTGATCTTTCCCAAACAACACTTACTATTATTATTATTATTATTATTTCCCTTCGTTTATTATTCCTTTTAAAACTTCTGTGTCTTCCTCTCTGCTATATTCTCTCTCCTTTTAAATCAAAGTATGCACTGTAACAAAGGATTTGCTGACTCAATTTACATAGGTTTGTTACCATCCTGCCTTAAAATGTCATGTCAAGTCCAATCCGGATTTCGTGTGGTGATTAAGAGGAGTTGGGTTAAATGCGGAAGACACATTTCAGTTGAATGCATTCAGTTGTACAACTGACTAGGTGTCCCCCCTTTCCCTTCCCTTTTCTCCCTTTCTCCCTCTCGCCATCTCTCTCTCACTCTGTCCTGTGTGCACAAGAATCCTTTGTTTAGAGAGATGAAAGGGACAAAAGCCACCATTGAAAAATACGACTGAGTGAGAGAGAGGGAGAAAGTGTGTGTGTGTGAGCGCGCATTGGCTTGTGTGACCGAGTGATCCTATGTGAGTATGTGTTCAAGTGTGTGAGGGGGCAGAGAAGGGGACTTGGATTAAGAGGAGAGAGAGAGAGAGAGAGAGAGGGAGGGAGAGAGAGAGAGAGAGAGAGAGGGAGGGAGAGAGAGAGAGAGAGAGAGGGAGGGAGAGAGAGAGAGAGAGACAGAGAGAGAGAGAGAGAGAAAGAGAGAGAGAGAGAGAGAGAGAGAGAGAGAGAGGGTATATAGAGACAGATTGATGACAAAAGATACTCATTAGTATTCCTGAGCAGTGTGATCCACCGTACTCCTTCCTGTCTCTCTGTGTGTACCCTTCCAATTCCCCAAACAACCTCTGCACAACACTCCAACCACCTCCGAGCAACCCAAGAAAACACTCAAAAAATTGCCCCACAACACTAAAAGTACCCTGCAAACAGAAAAACGACTTTTCAACCAAAATGAATCAACATTAATGTACCCAGCCAGGTGTGAAGTGGAGAAACTTTGCTGCTGCCCTGTGCTTGCAGTTGGGGTGATGTGAATGAGTTTGAGAGTCTCATGTACCCTACATATTCACTCAAACACCCCTCTATAACACTTGAGTACCTCTAACGGACAGATTCAAGCAACAATCAAGACTTGTATATTACACATGAACAGTATAAGGTGTACAAATCCCCACACAGCCTCTGCAAACAAGCACTGGCACAACTTCTTCATTAACCAAACTATTTGTGTTCCTGGTACTCAAACTACCCACAAATTGACACTTGAGAAGCAAGCCCATCTTGCACACTGAACCTGTACAGGGTAACTCAGGGACATTTGACATTTACGTTTTAGCAGGCGCTCTTATTCAGAGCCTTAAGTGCCTTGCTCAATGTCAGATTGACAGATTGTTCACCTAGTCGGCTGGGGGATTCGAACCAGCAACCTTTCGGTTACTAGCTCTTAACCCCTAGGCTACCTAGGCCACTTACACACGCTGTGTGTTCCCTACATTCAAGATACATTGAATCGTTTTAGTAGCCCCTTGCCAGCCTTTCAACAACAAGAGCAATCACAGAGGGAGAAAACAAAACAGCTTAACATTATCTATCTCATTTAATGCATCCCAACTTCAATTTTGACATCTCTTTAGGGTCCATTTTACACATTGTAGACTTGACTTGTAAACCGCAGCCAGGGAGTGTTCTGGAATGTCCAATTTAAACCCTAATCATTGTGCCAGAGAGGAGATTGATGTTATAGTGCCAGAGTTGGTGCCAGAGGTCATTTTGTCGGCACCCTCCCAGTATCCATGGTGATCGTCCTCAATTTGTCCCGGGTCAGGTTGCCTTCCTACAGGTGTGAGTTAGAACCCTTATCAACACGAATACAGTCTACAGCAACGTGTTTTTACGTCTTCATTCTTCTGCCGTTTCAGACCAAGAGGAACTGAGGTCCCACTTTAAACTTGAAATCATTGGCCACTTTAATAATGTTTACATATGTTGCATTTACTCATCTCATATGTGTATACTGTATTTTATACCATCTATTGCATCTTTCCTATGCCGCTCTGTCGTTGCTCACCCATATATTTATATGTATATATTTGTATTCCATTCCTTGACTTCGATTTTTGTGTATTGAGTAGTTGTTAGATTACATGTTCGGTAAATTGTTAGATTACATGTCAGATATTGCTGCACTGTCGGAACTAGAAGCACAAGCATTTCACTACCCTCACAATAACATCTGCTAACCATGTGTATGTGACCAATAAAATGCCATTTGATTTAAACAAAGTACAGATTATAAAGCTTTTATACAGCATACACTGTAAAAATATGTGTATATGTTTTTATGGGAGCTTAGTTGCAGCCAGCTACCTGTACATTACCGTAATAAAGGTACTGTACGTTACCGTAATTTCCAAAGAGACCATAAAAGTACATTTACGGTAACATACTGTACTTATTTTTTACAGTAAGTTCCAGGTAACTGTCTGCCAGTAAGTTAACAAAAAAACAACAGGATTTTTGTTTTACAGTGGACATAAAGGCTTCGTAAACACTACATCAATACTTCACAAATCGTCTATAAGTTTATGTCATACTCTATAAAGTGTGTATAAACATGCATGTCTTTGGCAATTCAGCCTACAGTGGGATTGGTTATGTCACCCTTTATACACCATTTATAGAGTTTGACATGTGCTTACAGATGGTGTGTGTAGCATTTATGTCTTGTGAAGCCTTTTGAAATTTTATCGCCTTTATCATTTGTACTTCATATAAAAGTGGAACCGGAAGAGAATGAATAATCAAGGTGACAATTAAATCAAAATGATACAATGATACACCAACCAGTACCGTAAAAGCACTGATAGGCTACACTCATCCTGTTCTCTGTGTGTGGGGGGCACCTGTGCTCTCTGCCCATGTCCTCTTTGCGTACTAAGCCAAATAGCGTTCTCATCCTGTTCTCTGTGTGTGGGGGGCACCTGTGCTCTCTGCCCATGTCCTCTTTGCGTACTAAGCCAAATAGCGTTCTCATCCTGTTCTCTGTGTGTGGGGGGCACCTGTGCTCTCTGCCCATGTCCTCTTTGCGTACTAAGCCAAATAGCGTTCTCATCCTGTTCTCTGTGTGTGGGGGGCACCTGTGCTCTCTGCCCATGTCCTCTTTGCGTACTAAGCCAAATAGCGTTCTCATCCTGTTCTCTGTGTGTGGGGGGCACCTGTGCTCTCTGCCCATGTCCTCTTTGCGTACTAAGCCAAATAGCGTTCTCATCCTGTTCTATGTGTGTGGGGGGCACCTGTGCTCTCTGCCCATGTCCTCTTTGCGTACTAAGCCAAATAGCGTTCTCATCCTGTTCTCTCTGTGTGGGGGGCACCTGTGCTCTCTGCCCATGTCCTCTTTGCGTACTAAGCCAAATAGCGTTCTCATCCTGTTCTCTCTGTGTGGGGGGCACCTGTGCTCTCTGCCCATGTCCTCTTTGCGTACTAAGCCAAATAGTGTTCTCATCCTGTTCTCTTTTGTAACTTAATAGGTGTAAGTTTTAATCAAGCTCTGGCCTTTTTATATTCCACCAGATCGATATAACTCCCTGCCGTCTCTCAGGTGAGCAATCACCAATTAGCTTTGCTGCTAACAACTTATACGTATTCTGTAAGATAACAATAATCAAATCATTGTTGATGATCTAGTAAGCTAATGAAAGCAAACGGAATGTAGGCACATGAATTAGAATGTGTGTGTCATCACTTACCTTTTGTTGCAATTGTTGAATGCAATTTTGAGACTTTTAAAAGTGTTTGTATCCCCCAAAACACATTTAAAAAATGTATGTTATGATCAATTTGCCTATTTGTTGACTTTTTACTCAGTGCGACGTCATGGATTGGAGGAATGCACACTTGTTGACAGTTCTCTCACACGCATGAGCACGAGACACCCAACTTTCATTGTCTACAGATTTCCATCCTGATTGTAGTTTGAGATATTGCCATTATAATTCTAATATGCCTGACAATAAAACCATTTTTACAAACCGTTCAAATCACCAAGTTTCTGTAGCCTACGAATCTAATCCCGAATTTACCAAAGACAAATCAATGGTTTCTCTAAGACTGAAGTGTCAGTCGGTACCGGTTCCGGTTGAACGTTACAGAGTTATTATGTAATAAAATAGTTGCAATGTCCCCCGTTGCATCTGGAGCTGTGATGGTTCGCGGGTTCATGTAGAAGTTGAATTGTCCTCTTCTCTCAAGTTTTCACTTGTCTCTCCTTATAAATGAAAAAGTAGCCTATTCAGTCACTCAACTGGACTCAGGACATTTTAATTCATTAATTCAACTCTCCTCCCAGCTTCTCCTCCCACCCTTTCTCTCTCTCTCTCTCTCTCTCTCTCTCTCTCTCTCTCTCTCTCTCTCTCTCTCTCTCTGTCTCTCTCTCTCTCTGTCTCTCTCTCTCTCTCTCTCTGTCTCTGTCTCTCTCTGTCTCTCTCTCTCTCTCTCTCTCTCTCTCTCTCTCTCTCTCTCTCTCTCTCTCTCTCTCTCTCTCTCTCTCTCACCCTGTTCACTGTAAATGGGTCCCTTGTTAAGGGTTCCCCGACTGTTCAGCCATTGTCAACTTTCTCATGTAAATGTCTGATGGTTAAGATACACGCCTGGAAGTTATTTCACTGTTAGAACGCGTGGAGGTAGCCTATTTACAAATCAGAATGAACAACAGACACTTTATTCTGGACTTGGCTCCTCGCAATTTTGCGTCGGCAAAGTTGGCCAACAGTTTGACTGAATAATGTCGGCTTCGCTCTGTGAGGCCATGCCATGTCCGCCTGCAAGGAGAGAAACGCTATACACGTGCTCCCGCCGCGACGGACATCACAGGAACTGTAATGAATAATGATTGAAGAAGAAAAACAAGATCACTGGACAGTTAGGTCTACACAGAACAATGAAAAAGCTATAACCTCCATGTCTTGTTACAGTTAATATCAATGCCTATAACTTATCTTATAGAATCAGGTTAATTGGAAAAAATAAAAGGACAACTTGATGAAAGACCCCATGTGAAGTTTGTTTTGGCGGGAGCTGGATTTACAGCGCGCCCCAGCGGAGCGACCATGGTGGGAGGCAGATGCATGAATAAACCTGAGTTGCACGATATTTGCTGGACCTTTTTCACACGAGCATCAATCTCACGGACCCACCCACCCGCCAGCGCGTGTTGTTCCATCCTGTAGTCTCCGGTCCCGCTGAGAGTTGTTCCCTCATCTGTGCACGGGCACCTAAAGGTGTGTGTGTGTGTGTGTGTGTGTGTGTGTGTGTGTGTGTGTGTGTGTGTGTGTGTGTGTGCGCGTGCGTGCATGTGTGTGTGTGTGTGTGTGTGTGTGTGTGTGTGTGTGTGTGTGTGTGTGTGTGTGTGTGTGTGTGTGTGTCCAGGGGAGAGTCCTTGTCCAAGGTTACAGCCTGGTGGGGATGGCGCCTTCAGAAATGATTCAAACCCCTTGACTTTTTCCATATTTTGTTGTTACAGCCTGAATTTATAATTGTTTAAATTTAGATTTTAATGTCAAAGTGGAATTATGTGCAATATTTTTTTTTTCGAAATGTTTACAAATGATTAAAAAAGAAAAAGCTGCAATGTCTTGAGTCAATAAGTATTCAAGCCCTTAGTCACATAGTAAGTTGCATGGATAGTTGCAATAATAGTGTTAACATGCTTTTTGAATGATACCTCATCTCTGTACCCCACACATACAAATGATCTGTAAGGTCCCTCAGTCGAGCAGTGAATTTCAAGCACAGATTTAACTACAAAGACCTGGGAGGTTTTCCAATGTCTCGCAAAGAAGGGCACCTATTGGTAGATAGGCACTGAAAAATGGGCACTGAATAGCCTTTTGATCGTAGTGAAGTTATTAATTACACTTTGGATGGTGTATCAATACACACAGTCACTACAAAGATACAAGCGTCCTTCCTAACTCAATTGCATCCTGTTTGCAACAAGGTACTAAAGTAATATTGAAAAGCAATTCAGTTTTTGTCCTGAATATGTTATGTTTGGGGCAAATGAGTACCACTCTCCATATTTTCAAGCATAGTGGTGGCTGCAGCATGTTATGTGTATGCTTGTCATCATTAAGGACTGGATGGGGAGTTTTTCAGTATAATAAAGGAACAGAATAGAGCTCACCACTGGGAAAATCCTAGAGGAAAACCTGGTTCAATCTGTTTTCCACCAGGCACTGGGAGAACAATTCACCTTCCAGCAGGACAATAACCTAAAACACAAGGCCAAATCTATACCAGAGTTGCTTACCAAGAAGAGAGTGAATGTTTCTGAGTGGCCGAGTTACCGTTTTGACTTAAATCTGAATGTTCCCTCTCTCCGGAGTGCGAGATTTTTAGAATGCTTAGCGCACGAGTCTCTGTTTTAAGAAAACTATGTTATAGGGGTTGACGGCAAGAACAGGAGAGAATAGGGAGAGATCAGGAGAGATCAGGAGAGATCAGGAGATATCAGGAGAGATCAGGAGAGAACCGTAGAGAATAGGGAGAGATCAGGAGAGATTAGGGAGAGATCAGGGAGAGATCAGGAGAGATCAGTAGAGATCAGGAGAGATCAGGAGAGATCAGGAGAGAACAGTAGAGAAAAGGGAGAGATCAGGAGAGATAAGGAGAGATCAGGGGAGATCGGGAGAGATCAGGGAGAGATCAGGGAGAGATCAGGAGAGATCAGGAGAGAACAGTAGAGAACAGTAGAGATCAGTAGAGATCAGGAGAGATCAGGAGAGAACAGTAGAGAACAGTAGAGATCAGTAGAGATCAGGAGAGATCAGGAGAGAAAAGTAGAGAATAGAGAGAGTTCAGGAGAGATTAGGAGAGATCAGGAGAGAACAGTAGAGAATAGGGAGAGATCAGTAGAGATCAGGGAGAGGTCGGGAGAGATCAGGAGAGAACAGTAGAGAACAGTAGAGATCAGGAGAGATCAGGGGAGAACAGTAGAGAACAGGAGAGATCAGTAGAGATCAGGAGAGAACAGGAGAGAACAGGAGAGATCAGGAGAGATCAGGAGAGATCAGGAGAGAACAGTAGAGAACAGGAGAGATCAGGAGAGAACAGGAGAGATCAGGAGAGAACAGGAGAGATCAGGAGAGAACAGGAGAGATCAGGATAGATCAAGAGAGAACAGGAGCGATCAGGAGAGATCAGGAGAGAACAGGAGAGATCAGGAGAGATCAGGAGAGATCAGGAGAGAACAGTAGAGAATAGGGAAAGGACAGGGAGAGAACAGTAGAGAACAGTAGAGAACAGTAGAGCACAGTAGAGATCAGGAGAGATCAGGAGAGAACAGTAGAGAACAGGAGAGATCAGGAGAGATCAGGAGAGAACAGGAGAGATCAGGAGAGAACAGGAGAGATCAGGATAGATCAGGAGAGATCAGGAGAGAACAGGAGAGATCAGGAGAGAACAGGAGAGATCAGGAGAGATCAGGAGAGAACAGGAGAGAACAGGAGAGATCAGGATAGATCAAGAGAGAACAGGAGAGAACAGGAGAGATCAGGAAAGATCAGGAGAGAACAGTAGAGAAGAGGGAAAGGACAGGGAGAGAACATGAGAGAATAGGGAGAGGACAGGGAGAGAACAGGGGAGAATAGGGAGAGGACAGGGAGAGAACAGGAGAGAATAGGGAGAGGACAGGGGAGAGTAGAGAGAGGACAGGGAGAGAACAGGAGAGAATAGGGAGAGAACAGGGAGAGAACAGGGGAGAGTAGAGAGAGGACAGGGAGAGAACAGGAGAGAATAGGAGAGAACAGGAGAGAATAGGGAGAGGACAGGGAGAGAACAGGAGAGAATAGGGAGAGGACAGGAGAGAACAGGAGAGAATAGGGAGAGAACAGGGCGAGAACAGGAGATAATAGGGAGAGGACAGAGAGAGAACAGGAGAGAACAGGGAGAGGACAGGAAGAGAACAGGAGAAAACAGGAGAGAACAGGATAGAATAGGGAGGGGACAGGGAGAGGACAGGGAGAGAACAGGAGAGAACAGGAAAGAACAGGAGAGAATAGGGAGAGGACAGGGAGAGAACAGGAGAGAACAGGGAGAGGACAGGGAGAGAACAGGAGAGAATAGGGAGAGAACAGGGAGAGAACAGGAGAGAATAGGGAGAGAACAGGAGAGAATAGGGAGAGGACAGGAGAGAATAGGGAGAGAACAGGAGAGAACAGGAAAGAATAGGGAGAGAACAGGAGAGAATAGGGAGAGAACAGGAGAGAATAGGGAGAGAACAGGAGAGAACAGGAAAGAATAGGGAGAGAACAGGAGAGAATAGGGAGAGATCAGGAGAGAATAGGGAGAGGACAGGGAGAGAACAGGAGAGAACAGGAAAGAATAGGGAGAGAACAGGAGAGGACAGGGAGAGAACAGGAGAGAATAGGGAGAGAACATGAGAGAACAGGAAAGAATAGGGAGAGAACAGGAGAGAATAGGGAGAGATCAGGAGAGAACAGGGAGAGGACAGGGAGAGAACAGGAGAGAATAGGGAGAGAACAGGGAGAGAACAGGAGAGAATAGGGAGAGAACAGGAGAGAACAGGAAAGAACAGGAGAGAATAGGGAGAGAACAGGGGGAGAACAGTAGAGAATAGGGAGAGAACAGGGAGAGAACAGGAAAGAACAGGAGAGAATAGGGAGAGAACAGGGGGAGAACAGTAGAGAATAGGGAGAGAACAGGGGGAGAACAGTAGAGAATAGGGAGAGAACAGGAGAGAACAGGAAAGAACAGGAGAGAATAGGGAGAGGACAGGGAGAGAACAGGAGAGAATAGGGAGAGAACAGGAGAGAACAGGAAAGAACAGGAGAGAATAGGGAGAGAACAGGGGGAGAACAGTAGAGAATAGGGAGAGAACAGGGAGAGGACAGGGAGAGAACAGGGAGAGGATAGGGAGAGAACAGGAGAGAATAGGGAGAGAACAGGGAGAGGACAGGGAGAGAACAGGAGAGAATAGGAAGAGAACAGGAGAGAACAGGAAAGAACAGGAGAGAATAGGGAGAGGACAGGGAGAGAACAGGGAGAGAACAGGGAGAGGACAGGGAGAGAACAGGAGAGAATAGGGAGAGAACAGGAGAGAACAGGAAAGAACAGGAGAGAACAGGAGAGAATAGGGAGAGAACAGGGAGAGGACAGGGAGAGAACAGGAGAGAATAGGGAGAGAACAGGAGAGAACAGGAAAGAACAGGAGAGAACAGGGAGAGAACAGGGGAGAATAGGGAGAGGACAGGGAGAGAACAGGAGAGAACAGGGAGAGAACAAGAAAGAATAGGGAGAGAACAGGAGAGAATAGGGAGAGATCAGGAGAGAACAGGGAGAGGACAGGGAGAGAACAGGAGAGAATAGGGAGACAACAGGAGAGAACAGGAAAGAATAGGGAGAGAACAGGAGAGAATAGGGAGAGATCAGGAGAGAACAGGGAGAGGACAGGGAGAGAACAGGAGAGAATAGGGAGAGAACAGGAGAGAATAGGGAGAGATCAGGAGAGAACAGGAAAGAACAGGAGAGAATAGGGAGAGGACAGGGAGAGAACAGGAGAGAATAGGGAGAGAACAGGAGAGAATAGGGAGAGATCAGGAGAGAACAGGAAAGAACAGGAGAGAATAGGGAGAGGACAGGGAGAGAACAGGAGAGAATAGGGAGAGAACAGGAGAGAATAGGGAGAGATCAGGAGAGAACAGGAAAGAACAGGAGAGAATAGAGAGAGGACAGGGAGAGAACAGGAGAGAATAGGGAGAGAACAAGAAAGAATAGGGAGAGAACAGGAGAGAATAGGGAGAGATCAGGAGAGAACAGGAAAGAACAGGAGAGAATAGGGAGAGGACAGGGGAGAGTAGAGAGAGGACAGGGAGAGAACAGGAGAGAATAGGGAGAGAACAGGGAGAGAACAGGGGAGAGTAGAGAGAGGACAGGGAGAGAACAGGAGAGAATAGGGAGAGAACAGGAGAGAATAGGGAGAGGACAGGGAGAGAACAGGAGAGAATAGGGAGAGAACAGGAGAGAGCAGGAGAGAATAGGTAGAGAACAGGGCGAGAACAGGAGAGAACAGGGAGAGGACAGGAAGAGAACAGGAGAAAACAGGAGAGAACAGGATAGAATAGGGAGGGGACAGGGAGAGGACAGGGAGAGAACAGGAGAGAACAGGAAAGAACAGGAGAGAATAGGGAGAGGACAGGGAGAGAACAGGAGAGAACAGGGAGAGGACAGGGAGAGAAGAGGAGAGAATAGGGAGAGAACAGGGAGAGAACAGGAAAGAATAGGGAGAGAACAGGAGAGAATAGGGAGAGGACAGGAGAGAATAGGGAGAGAACAGGAGAGAACAGGAAAGAATAGGGAGAGAACAGGAGAGAATAGGGAGAGAACAGGAGAGAATAGGGAGAGAACAGGAGAGATTATGGAGAGAACAGGAGAGAGAACAGGAGAGAATAGGGAGAGGACAGGGAGAGAACAGTAGAGAACAGGAGAGATCAGGAGAGAACAGGAGAGAACAGGGAGAGAACAGGAAAGAATAGGGAGAGAACAGGAGAGAACAGGAAAGAACAGGAGAGAATAGGGAGAGATCAGGAGAGAACAGGGAGAGGACAGGGAGAGATCAGGAGAGAATAAGGAGAGAACAGGAGAGAACAGGAGAGAATAGGGAGAGAACAGGAGAGAACAGGAAAGAACAGGAGAGAATAGGGAGAGAACAGGGGGAGAACAGTAGAGAATAGGGAGAGAACAGGGAGAGAACAGGAAAGAACAGGAGAGAATAGGGAGAGAACAGGGGGAGAACAGTAGAGAATAGGGAGAGAACAGGGGGAGAACAGTAGAGAATAGGGAGAGAACAGGAGAGATCAGGATAGATCAGGAGAGATCAGGAGAGAACAGGAGAGATCAGGAGAGAACAGGAGAGATCAGGAGAGATCAGGAGAGAACAGGAGAGATCAGGAAAGATCAGGAGAGAACAGTAGAGAAGAGGGAAAGGACAGGGAGAGAACATGAGAGAATAGGGAGAGGACAGGGAGAGAACAGGGGAGAGTAGAGAGAGGACAGGGAGAGAACAGGAGAGAATAGGGAGAGGACAGGGGAGAGTAGAGAGAGGACAGGGAGAGAACAGTAGAGAATAGGGAGAGAACAGGGAGAGAACAGGGGAGAGTAGAGAGAGGACAGGGAGAGAACAGGAGAGAATAGGGAGAGAACAGGAGAGAATAGGGAGAGGACAGGGAGAGAACAGGAGAGAATAGGGAGAGAACAGGAGAGAGCAGGAGAGAATAGGGAGAGAACAGGGCGAGAACAGGAGATGATAGGGAGAGGACAGAGAGAGAACAGGAGAGAACAGGGAGAGGACAGGAAGAGAACAGGAGAAAACAGGAGAGAACAGGATAGAATAGGGAGGGGACAGGGAGAGGACAGGGAGAGAACAGGAGAGAACAGGAAAGAACAGGAGAGAATAGGGAGAGGACAGGGAGAGAACAGGAGAGAACAGGGAGAGGACAGGGAGAGAACAGGAGAGAATAGGGAGAGAACAGGGAGAGAACAGGAAAGAATAGGGAGAGAACAGGAGAGAATAGGGAGAGGACAGGAGAGAATAGGGAGAGAACAGGAGAGAACAGGAAAGAATAGGGAGAGAACAGGAGAGAATAGGGAGAGAACAGGAGAGAATAGGGAGAGAACAGGAGAGAACAGGAAAGAATAGGGAGAGAACAGGAGAGAATAGGGAGAGATCAGGAGAGAATAGGGAGAGGACAGGGAGAGAACAGGAGAGAACAGGAAAGAATAGGGAGAGAACAGGAGAGGACAGGGAGAGAACAGGAGAGAATAGGGAGAGAACAGGGAGAGAACAGGAGAGAATAGGGAGAGAACAGGAGAGAACAGGAAAGAACAGGAGAGAATAGGGAGAGAACAGGAGGAGAACAGTAGAGAATAGGGAGAGAACAGGGAGAGAACAGGAAAGAACAGGAGATAATAGGGAGAGAACAGGGGGAGAACAGTAGAGAATAGGGAGAGAACAGGGGGAGAACAGTAGAGAATAGGGAGAGAACAGGAGAGAACAGGAAAGAACAGGAGAGAATAGGGAGAGGACAGGGAGAGAACAGGAGAGAATAGGGAGAGAACAGGAGAGAACAGGAAAGAACAGGAGAGAATAGGGAGAGAACAGGGGGAGAACAGTAGAGAATAGGGAGAGAACAGGGAGAGGACAGGGAGAGAACAGGGAGAGGATAGGGAGAGAACAGGAGAGAATAGGGAGAGAACAGGGAGAGGACAGGGAGAGAACAGGAGAGAATAGGGAGAGAACAGGAAAGAATAGGGAGAGAACAGGAGAGAATAGGGAGAGGACAGGAGAGAATAGGGAGAGAACAGGAGAGAACAGGAAAGAATAGGGAGAGAACAGGAGAGAATAGGGAGAGATCAGGAGAGAACAGGGAGAGGACAGGGAGAGAACAGGAGAGAATAGGGAGAGAACAGGAGAGAATAGGGAGAGATCAGGAGAGAACAGGAAAGAACAGGAGAGAATAGGGAGAGGACAGGGAGAGAACAGGAGAGAATAGGGAGAGAACAGGAGAGAATAGGGAGAGATCAGGAGAGAACAGGAAAGAACAGGAGAGAATAGAGAGAGGACAGGGAGAGAACAGGAGAGAATAGGGAGAGAACAAGAAAGAATAGGGAGAGAACAGGAGAGAATAGGGAGAGATCAGGAGAGAACAGGAAAGAACAGGAGAGAATAGGGAGAGGACAGGGAGAGAACAGGGAGAGAACAGGGAGAGAACAGGGAGAGAACAGGGAGAGAACAGGGAGAGGACAGGGAGAGGACAGGGGAGAGAACAGGGGAGAATAGGGAGAGAACAGGAGAGAATAGGGAGAGGACAGGGAGAGAACAGGAGAGAATAGGGAGAGAACAGGAGAGAGCAGGAGAGAATAGGTAGAGAACAGGGAGAGAACAGGAGAGAACAGGGAGAGGACAGGAAGAGAACAGGAGAAAACAGGAGAGAACAGGATAGAATAGGGAGGGGACAGGGAGAGGACAGGGAGAGAACAGGAGAGAACAGGAAAGAACAGGAGAGAATAGGGAGAGGACAGGGAGAGAACAGGAGAGAACAGGGAGAGGACAGGGAGAGAACAGGAGAGAATAGGGAGAGAACAGGAAAGAATAGGGAGAGAACAGGAGAGAATAGGGAGAGGACAGGAGAGAATAGGGAGAGAACAGGAGAGAACAGGAAAGAATAGGGAGAGAACAGGAGAGAATAGGGAGAGAACAGGAGAGAATAGGGAGAGAACAGGAGAGAACAGGAAAGAATAGGGAGAGAACAGGAGAGAATAGGGAGAGAACAGGAGAGAATAGGGAGAGGACAGGGAGAGAACAGGAGAGAACAGGATAGAATAGGGAGAGAACAGGAGAGGACAGGGAGAGAACAGGAGAGAATAGGGAGAGAACATGAGAGAACAGGAAAGAATAGGGAGAGAACAGGAGAGAATAGGGAGAGATCAGGAGAGAACAGGGAGAGGACAGGGAGAGAACAGGAGAGAATAGGGAGTTAACAGGGAGAGAACAGGTGAGAATAGGGAGAGAACAGGAGAGAACAGGAAAGAACAGGTGAGAATAGGGAGAGAACAGGGGGAGAACAGTAGAGAATAGGGAGAGAACAGGGAGAGAACAGGAAAGAACAGGAGAGAATAGGGGAGAGAACAGGGGGAGAACAGTAGAGAATAGGGAGAGAACAGGGGGAGAACAGTAGAGAATAGGAGAGAACAGGAGAGAACAGGAAAGAACAGGAGAGAATAGGGAGAGGACAGGGAGAGAACAGGAGAGAATAGGGAGAGAACAGGAGAGAACAGGAAAGAACAGGAGAGAATAGGGAGAGAACAGGGGGAGAACAGTAGAGAATAGGGAGAGAACAGGGAGAGGACAGGGAGAGAACAGGGAGAGGATAGGGAGAGAACAGGAGAGAATAGGGAGAGGACAGGGAGAGAACAGGGGAGAGTAGAGAGAGGACAGGGAGAGAACAGGAGAGAATAGGGAGAGGACAGGGGAGAGTAGAGAGAGGACAGGGAGAGAACAGGAGAGAATAGGGAGAGAACAGGGAGAGAACAGGGGAGAGTAGAGAGAGGACAGGGAGAGAACAGGAGAGAATAGGGAGAGAACAGGAGAGAATAGGGAGAGGACAGGAGAGAACAGGAGAGAATAGGGAGAGACAGGGAGAGAACAGGGGAGAATAGAGAGAGAACAGGGCGAGAACAGGAGATAATAGGGAGAGGACAGAGAGAGAACAGGAGAGAACAGGGAGAGGACAGGAAGAGAACAGGAGAAAACAGGAGAGAACAGGATAGAATAGGGAGGGGACAGGGAGAGGACAGGGAGAGAACAGGAGAGAACAGGAAAGAACAGGAGAGAATAGGGAGAGGACAGGGGAGAGAACAGGAGAGAACAGGGAGAGGACAGGGAGAGAACAGGAGAGAATAGGGAGAGAACAGGGAGAGAACAGGAAAGAATAGGGAGAGAACAGGAGAGAATAGGGAGAGGACAGGAGAGAATAGGGAGAGAACAGGAGAGAACAGGAAAGAATAGGGAGAGAACAGGAGAGAATAGGGAGAGAACAGGAGAGAATAGGGAGAGAACAGGAGAGAACAGGAAAGAATAGGGAGAGAACAGGAGAGAATAGGGAGAGATCAGGAGAGAATAGGGAGAGGACAGGGAGAGAACAGGAGAGAACAGGAAAGAATAGGGAGAAAACAGGAGAGGACAGGGAGAGAACAGGAGAGAATAGGGAGAGAACATGAGAGAACAGGAAAGAATAGGGAGAGAACAGGAGAGAATAGGGAGAGATCAGGAGAGAACAGGGAGAGGACAGGGAGAGAACAGGAGAGAATAGGGAGAGAACAGGGAGAGAACAGGAGAGAATAGGGAGAGAACAGGAGAGAACAGGAAAGAACAGGAGAGAATAGGGAGAGAACAGGGGGAGAACAGTAGAGAATAGGGAGAGAACAGGGAGAGAACAGGAAAGAACAGGAGAGAATAGGGAGAGAACAGGGGGAGAACAGTAGAGAATAGGGAGAGAACAGGGGGAGAACAGTAGAGAATAGGGAGAGAACAGGAGAGAACAGGAAAGAACAGGAGAGAATAGGGAGAGGACAGGGAGAGAACAGGAGAGAATAGGGAGAGAACAGGAGAGAACAGGAAAGAACAGGAGAGAATAGGGAGAGAACAGGGGGAGAACAGTAGAGAATAGGGAGAGAACAGGGAGAGGACAGGGAGAGAACAGGGAGAGGATAGGGAGAGAACAGGAGAGAATAGGGAGAGAACAGGGAGAGGACAGGGAGAGAACAGGAGAGAATAGGGAGAGAACAGGAGAGAACAGGAAAGAACAGGAGAGAATAGGGAGAGGACAGGGAGAGAACAGGAGAGAATAGGGAGAGAACAGGGAGAGGACAGGGAGAGAATAGGGAGAGAACAGGGAGAGGACAGGGAGAGAACAGGAGAGAATAGGGAGAGAACATGAGAGAACAGGAAAGAACAGGAGAGAACAGGAGAGAATAGGGAGAGAACAGGGAGAGGACAGGGAGAGAACAGGAGAGAATAGGGAGAGAACAGGAGAGAACAGGAAAGAACAGGAGAGAACAGGGAGAGAACAGGGGAGAATAGGGAGAGGACAGGGAGAGAACAGGAGAGAACAGGGAGAGAACAAGAAAGAATAGGGAGAGAACAGGAGAGAATAGGGAGAGATCAGGAGAGAACAGGGAGAGGACAGGGAGAGAACAGGAGAGAATAGGGAGACAACAGGAGAGAACAGGAAAGAATAGGGAGAGAACAGGAGAGAATAGGGAGAGATCAGGAGAGAACAGGGAGAGGACAGGGAGAGAACAGGAGAGAATAGGGAGAGAACAGGAGAGAATAGGGAGAGATCAGGAGAGAACAGGAAAGAACAGGAGAGAATAGGGAGAGGACAGGAGAGAACAGGAGAGAATAGGGAGAGAACAGGAGAGAATAGGGAGAGATCAGGAGAGAACAGGAAAGAACAGGAGAGAATAGGGAGAGGACAGGGAGAGAACAGGAGAGAATAGGGAGAGAACAGGAGAGAATAGGGAGAGATCAGGAGAGAACAGGAGAGAATAGGGAGAGGACAGGGAGAGAACAGGAGAGAATAGGGAGAGAACAAGAAAGAATAGGGAGAGAACAGGAGAGAATAGGGAGAGATCAGGAGAGAACAGGAAAGAACAGGAGAGAATAGGGAGAGGACAGGGAGAGAACAGGAGAGAATAGGGAGAGAACAGGGAGAGAACAGGAAAGAATAGGGAGAGAACAGGAGAGAATAGGGAGAGATCAGGAGAGAACAGGGAGAGGACAGGGAGAGAACAGGAGAGAACAGGGAGAGAACAGGAGAGAACAGGAAAGAACAGGAGAGAATAGGGAGAGGACAGGGAGAGAACAGGAGAGAATAGGGAGAGGACAGAGAGAGAACAGGAGAGGACAGGGAGAGAACAGGAGAGAACAGGGAGAGGACAGGGAGAGGACAGGAGAGAATAGGGAGAGAACAGGGAGAGAATAGGGAGAGATCAGGAGAGAACAGGGAGAGGACAGGGAGAGAACAGGAGAGAACAGGGAGAGAACAGGAGAGAACAGGAAAGAACAGGAGAGAATAGGGAGAGAACAGGGAGAGAACAGGAGAGAATAGGGAGAGGACAGAGAGAGAACAGGAGAGGACAGGGAGAGAACAGGAGAGAGTAATGAGAGGACAGGGAGAGAATAGAGAGAGAACAGGAGAGAACAGGAGAGAATAGGGAGAGAACAGGGAGAGAACAGGAGAGAATAGGGAGAGAACAGGGAGAGAACAGGAGAGAGTAATGAGAGGACAGGGAGAGAATAGAGAGAGAACAGGAGAGAACAGGAGAGAATAGGGAGAGAACAGGGAGAGAACAGGAGAGAATAGGGAGAGAACAGGAGAGAATAGGAAAGAATAGGGAGAGAACAGGAGAGAATAGGGAGAGATCAGGAGAGAACAGGGAGAGGACAGGGAGAGAACAGGAGAGAACAGGGAGAGGACAGGGAGAGAACAGGAGAGAATAGGGAGAGAACAGGGAGAGAACAGGAAAGAATAGGGAGAGAACAGGAGAGAATAGGGAGAGATCAGGAGAGAACAGGGAGAGGACAGGGAGAGAACAGGAGAGAACAGGGAGAGAACAGGAGAGAACAGGAAAGAACAGGAGAGAATAGGGAGAGGACAGGGAGAGAACAGGAGAGAATAGGGAGAGGACAGAGAGAGAACAGGAGAGGACAGGGAGAGAACAGGAGAGAGTAATGAGAGGACAGGGAGAGAATAGAGAGAGAACAGGAGAGAACAGGAGAGAATAGGGAGAGAACAGGGAGAGAACAGGGAGAGGACAGGGAGAGAACAGGAGAGAACAGGGAGAGAACAGGAGAGAACAGGAAAGAACAGGAGAGAATAGGGAGAGGACAGGGAGAGAACAGGAGAGAATAGGGAGAGGACAGAGAGAGAACAGGAGAGGACAGGGAGAGAACAGGAGAGAGTAATGAGAGGACAGGGAGAGAATAGAGAGAGAACAGGAGAGAACAGGAGAGAATAGGGAGAGAACAGGGAGAGAACAGGAGAGAATAGGGAGAGAACAGGAGAGAATAGGGAGAGAACAGGAGAGAGTAGGGAGAGAACAGGAGAGAAAAGGGAGAGGACAGGGAGAGAACAGGAGAGAATCGGGAGAGAACAGGAGAGATTATGGAGAGGACTGGAAGAGAACAGGAGAGAATAGGGAGAGAACAGGAGAGAGAACAGGAGAGGACTGGGAGAGAACAGGAGAGAATAGGGAGAGAACAGGAGAGAATATGGAGAGGACAGGGAGAGAACAGTAGAGAATAGGGAGAGAACAGGAGAGAACAGGAAAGAACAGGAGAGAACATTAGAGAATAGGGAGAGTACAGGGAGAGAACAGTAGAGAATAGGGAGAGAACAGGAGAGAATAGGGAGAGGACAGGGAGAGAACATTAGAGAATAGGGAGAGTACAGGGAGATAACAGTAGAGAATAGGGAGAGAACAGGAGAGAAAAGGGAGAGGACAGGGAGAGAACAGGAGAGAATAGGGAGAGGACAGGGAGAGAACATTAGAGAATAGGGAGAGTACAGGGAGAGAACAGTAGAGAATAGGGAGAGAACAGGAGAGAAAAGGGAGAGGACAGGGAGAGAACAGGAGAGAATAGGGAGAGAACAGGAGAGATTATGGAGAGGACTGGGAGAGAACAGGAGAGAATAGGGAGAGAACAGGAGAGAACAGGAAAGAACAGGAGAGAATAGGGAGAGAACAGGGGGAGAACAGTAGAGAATAGGGAGAGAACAGGGAGAGAACAGGAAAGAACAGGAGAGAATAGGGAGAGGACAGGGAGAGAACAGGAGAGAATAGGGAGAGAACAGAAGAGAACAGGAAAGAACAGGAGAGAATAGGGAGAGAACAGGGGGAGAACAGTAGAGAATAGGGAGAGAACAGGAGAGAACATTAGAGAATAGGGAGAGATCAGGGGAGAATAGGGAGAGGACAGGGGGAGAACAGTAGAGAATAGGGAGAGAACAGGAGAGAACAGGAAAGAACAGGAGAGAATAGGGAGAGAACAGGGAGAGAACAGTAGAGAATAGGGAGAGAACAGGGAGAGATCAGGGGAGAGTAATGAGAGAACAGGAGAGAACAGGAGAGAATAGGGAGAGAACAGGGAGAGATCAGGGGAGAATAGGGAGAGAACAGGAGAGAACAGGAGAGAATAGGGAGAGAACAGGAGAGAACAGGAAAGAACAGGAGAGAATAGGGAGAGAACAGGGGGAGAACAGTAGAGAATAGGGAGAGAACAGGGAGAGAACAGGAAAGAACAGGAGAGAATAGGGAGAGAACAGGGGGAGAACAGTAGAGAATAGGGAGAGAACAGGGGGAGAACAGTAGAGAATAGGGAGAGGACAGGGGGAGAACAGTAGAGAATAGGGAGAGGACAGGGGGAGAATAGGGAGAGGACAGGGAGAGATCAGGGGAGAATTGGAGAGATCATGAGAGAACAGGAGAGAATAGGGAGAGATCAGGAGAGATCAGGAGAGAACAGGAGAGATCATGAGAGAACAGGAGAGAATAGGGAGAGATCAGGAGAGATCAGGAGAGAACAGGAGAGAATAGGGAGAGGACAAGGAGAGAACAGGAGAGATCAGAGAGAGAGGGATGAGGATGACGCGAGGGGTGAAAGAGAGAGAGCGGGGAGAGGGAGGAAGAGAGAGCAGGGGAGATGGAGAGGGAGAGCAGGGAAAAGGGGGGAGAGGGGGAAGAGGATAGAGAGAGGGAGAGAGCGGGGAGAGGATGAGAGATGGAGGTGGAGAGCATGGCAAAAGGAGGGAGAGAGCGAAGAGGATAGAGAGAGAGAGAGAGAGAGAGAGCGAGAGAGAGAGAGCGAGAGAGAGAGCAAGCAGAATGCTCAAGATTGACTTAGAAATTGGATGTCTGTCCATGTCCTGGAGACATCGGTAATATCTTCAAAATCAGCCATTAGGGGCAACATTGAGCACTATTACCATCAAGTAGGCTGGGTTTTTGTAATACAATGACTCCGGATCAGAAGGTTGTGTGTTCAACCCAGTGGTAGATACTCATTTTGTTTTTCTTTTACCCAATCCCAAACCTTAACCTTTAACTTAAACATTCAGAATGAATGTCTCAACTAAATATTTGAATCCTATCCAAAACTTGAAACTTGTCATATAGAGCCATGTTTATATCAATATCAAACAATTTCTGGGTAACCAGAAAGTACCTTACTGTGATGATTTCAATTCAAATGGTCAAAAAGAAACACAAATAGATTCTTAGCAAATGGCAATTTCTCAAGCAAGAATTTTGCTAGGAGTGTCTGAAAGTGGTCTAAGTGGGGAGGGGAAATCTGAAAACTTGCTGTTATTGGCAGAGAGGTTTTGAACTCTCGTTTTAGTGGTATATTAATAAATGTGCTGCCGGGTGGTGTTCTGCAGGCTAAGACTCCATCCCAGAAAAACAGGCAAAACTTTCAGGTGGGTTTTTCAAACACCTCTTACACTAAAAGGGAATTATCAATTATTATTCCAATGTCATAGCACAAAAAAAGCACATTTTTGACTGCACTGGGCCTTTAACCCTTAACTTCTAAATGTGATGTTTGGAGAAATTGAATGATGCTTAGCAGGAGTCAACACAGGGTGTCAAAAACACTTCAAAATGTGATGTTTGGACAAACGTGGATGAACTTCAGAATCTGAAGTCAAACTTGTATAGTGTTTTATTATTATATATTTTATATTACAATATTAAAATTTAAGGTTATTTTAGTAAATACTTGCTAACACTTATTTTTCTTAAAACTGCATTTCTCTCTCTCTCTCACTCTCTCTCTCTCTCTCTCTCTCTCTCTCTCTCTCTCTCTCTCTCTCTCTTTCTCTCTCTCCCGCTGTACTGCTCTCTCTCCCTCTCTCTCCCTCTCTCTCCCGCTCTCTCCCTCTCTCTCTCTCTCTCTCTCTCTCCCTCTGTACTGCTCTCTCCTCTCTCTCTCTCTCTCCCCTCCTCTCTCTCTCTCTCTCTCTCTCTCTCTCCCTCTGTACTGCTCTCTCTCTCGCTCTCTCTCCCTCTCTCTCTCCCTCTCTCTCTCTCTGTCTCTCTCTCTCTCTCTCTCTCTCTCTCTCTCTCTCTCTCTCTCTCTCTCTCTTTCTCTCTCCTCTGTACTGCTCTCTCTCCCTCTCTCTCCTCTCCCTCTCTCCCTCTCTCCCTCTCTCTCTCTCTCTCTCTCTCTCCCTCTGTACTGCTCTCTCTCTCGCTCTCTCTCCCTCTCTCTCTCTCTCTCTCTCTCTCTCTCTCTCTCACTCTGTACTGCTCTCTCCCTCTCTCTCCCTCTCTCTGTCTCTCCCTCTCTCTCCCTCTGTACTGCTCTCTCTCTCCCCCTCTCTCCCCCTCTCTCTCTCTCCCTCTCTCTCTCCCTCTCTCTATCTCTCTTTCTCCTTTCTCTCTCTCTCTCTTTCCTTTTCTCTCTCTCTCTACCTCTCTCTCTCCTTCTGTACTGCTCTCTCTCTCCCTCTCCCTCCCTCTCTCTCGCTCTCTCTCCCTCGCTCTCTCCCTCTCTCTCTCTCTATCTCTCTCTCTCTCCCTCTGTACTGCTCTCTCTCTCCCTCTCTCCCTCTCTCTCCCCTCTCTCTCCCTCTCTCTCCCTCTCTCTCTCTCTCTCTCTCTCTCTCTCTCTCTCTCTCTCTCACTCTGTACTGCTCTCTCCCTCTCTCTCCCTCTCTCTGTCACTCCCTCTTTCTCTATCTCTCTGTCTCTCCCTCTCTCTCCCTCTGTACTGCTCTCTCTCTCCCCCTCTCTCCCCTCTCTCTGTCTCTCTCTATCTCTCTTTCTCCTTTCTCTCTCTCTCTCTTTCCCTCTCTCTCAATCCCTCTGTGCTGCTCTCTCCCTCTCTCTCCCTCTCTCTCCCTCCCTCGCTCTCTCTCTCTCTCTCTCACACACACTCTGTACTGCTCTCTCTATCTCGCTTTCTTCTTCTCTCTCTCTCTCTCTCTTCACTCTCTCTCTCTCTCTCTCTCTCTCTATCTCTCTCTCCCTCTGTACTGCTCTCTCTCCCTCTCTCTCCCTCTCTCTGTCTCTCTCTCTCCCTCTCTCTCTATCTCTCTTTCTCCCTCTCTCTCTCCCTCTCTCTCTCCACTTCCTTCCGACTACTCTACAGTCTTATAACAACACTGTAGTCTTCCAGATATGGTAGACTAGACGAGAGTTACAGGAGAGAAGGATCACTACAGTGATTTTGCTACGAGATGATACTTACATATTTATGTCATTACTCGCCTTGAAACGTCTACCCCAGGCAACAACTAAGCTCCAGCGCCATCTACTGGTCACCATTAGTAAACCTCCACAGTGGCAGACCAACCAGGTTGAATTTCATGTTCAGAGATCAGCGCACTGTGCTCAAGACAAGCAGAGATTTTAGAGTTGGCTTTGAGCATTCAGTTCCACCAGGAGGGGGCCACAGAGGTTTGCATTTATTAAATGATCAACAGAAAAATACTCTGAAACGTTTTATTGCGACATACTTTAAATGATGGTGCATTGTGGGAAAAGATTGTGAGCGGGGAAATAATTGCTGTATTTTTGGAGTGCCGTAAACCTTTTGACCACTAGTTGGTGCATGGTATTGTTTTTTTCTTGTTCATTAACATATTTAGATGCGTGCCTTTGAGGCTATATTTGTTGCACCCTTCAGTGAGAATGCTGAACCAATTTGACTCCTACATATGTAGGATCTTAATTTCCTCACTTTTTTTGTTGATGAGCAGGAAATGCACACTTGGAATGTATTTGCGGTTCAAAAGGCTTCTAAAGTTTGTGATTTCAACGTAAAATGTCAGACTTGACTTGCTCTATAACAAAAAATGGATCAATACAAAACAAATGCAATTCATTATAATCCACATAATCCTTTACATGTCCTGTTGCTGCAGGATGATTTCCCTGCTGTAGCAAACTGGCTCAAATGACGATCCTACATCTGTGGTTATATGCCCCATCAGTTTTAAATGTTTACAGGACAGATTGGAGTGGCAGCAAGTCTCAAATGGGCTCCTGAGTGGTGCAGTGGTCTAATGCACTGCATCTCAGTGCTAGAGGTGTCACTACAGACCCTGGTTTGATTCCAGGCTGTATCACAACCAGCCGTGATTGGGAGTCCCATGGGGTGGTGCACAGTTGGCCCAGTGTCATCTGAGTCTGGGTTTGGCCGGGGTAGGCTGTTATTATAAATAACAATTTGTTCTTAACTGATTTGCCTAGTTAAATCAAATGAAATCATGGTCTGCTTTGCCCTGTAGTCACTGCCAGTTTGGAAGCCTTTGTTAACCTCTCGAAGTGCAAGTGGTGTAAAACACAACATATTCATTAATACCCTGTCATGTTTGTAAACACTTTACCTAGCAGCCAACCTGCTTGTACCCTTGTAATTGTCACGCCCTGACCGTAGAGAGCGTTTTATGTCTCTATTTCGGTTTGGTCAGGGTGTGATTTGGGTGGGCAGTCTATGTTCTATGTTCTATGATTTTCTATTTCTATGTGTTTGGCCGGGTGTGGTTCTCAATCAGAGGCAGCTGTCTATCGTTGTCTCTGATTGAGAACCATACTTAGGTATTCTTTTCCCACCTGTGTTTTGTGGGTAATTATTTTTCCATTTGTGTGCACGGTCTTTGCTGTTTACCTGTTTGTTGTTTCGGGTTTCACTTTCATTAAAAGATGTGGAACTACATGCACGCTGTGCCTTGGTCGATTTATGACAGGGAGTTTGAGGATAGGGAGTTTGAGGATAGCGAGTGTGACAGAATTACCCACCACAAGAAGACCAAGCAGCATGCGCCAAACCTGGAGGAAGAGTTGGACCGGGGAGGAGAGAATGGTTGAAGACAAGACCCAGACACTGAAGCCCGAGAGGCAGCTCCAAAACATTTTTTGGGGGGGGGGCACACGGGGAGTGTGAAAGAGTCAGGTTTGGAGACCTGAGCCAACTCCCCGTGCTTACCGTGGAGAGCATGGGACTGGTCAGGCCCCGTGCTATGGGGTGATGCTCACGTTGTCGAGGCGGCTCATTCACAGGCCTGTGTGCTTGGTTCCAGCGTCACGCATTTGCCGGGTGGAAGCTGGCATCCAGCCAGAACAGGTGGGGCCAACTCTGCGCTTGAGACCACCAGTGCGCCTCCATGGCCCAGTGTATCCGGTTCCTCGGCCAAGGAAGAGGCCTCCTAGATGTCTCCCCAGCCGGTGAGTCCTGTGTCTCCCTCCTGTCCGGAGATGCCAGAGTCTCCCTCCTGTCCGGAGATGCCAGAGTCTCCCTCCTGTCCGGAGTTGCCAGAGTCTCCCTCCTGTCCGGAGTTGCCAGAGTCTCCCTCCTGTCCGGAGTTGCCAGAGTCTCCCTCCTGTCCGGAGTTGCCAGAGTCTCCCTCCTGTCCGGAGTTGCCAGAGTCTCCCTGCTGTCCGGAGTTGCCAGTCTCCCTCCTGTCCGGAGTTGCCAGAGTCTCCCTGCTGTCCGGAGTTGCCAGAGTCTCCCTGCTGTCCGG
Source organism: Oncorhynchus masou masou (assembly GCF_036934945.1). NCBI lineage: Eukaryota > Metazoa > Chordata > Actinopteri > Salmoniformes > Salmonidae > Oncorhynchus > Oncorhynchus masou. Next base: position 16,428,072 of record NC_088234.1, on the reverse strand, counting down.
AGTTGCCAGAGTCTCCCTGCTGTCCGGAGTTGCCAGAGTCTCCCTGCTGTCCGGAGTTGCCAGAGTCTCCCTGCTGTCCGGAGTTGCCAGAGTCTCCCTCCTGTCCGGAGTTGCCAGAGTCTCCCTCCTGTCCGGAGTTGCCAGAGTCTCCCTCCTGTCCGGAGTTGCCAGAGTCTCCCTCCTGTCCGGAGCTGCCAGAGTCTTGCTCCGAGGGTCCGGGGTCGGCGGAGAAGGTCCCCGCTCTAGAGGCGCCACCTAAGTGGGCCGAGCCAGAGGTGGAGCGGGGTCTACGTCCCTCGCCAGAGCCGCCACCGCCTAGAAATGCCCACCCAGACCCTCCCCTATAGGTTCAGGTTTTGCAGACAGAGTCCGCACCTTTGGGGAGGGGGGGGGGGTACTGTCACACTGTCATACTGTCAGGGCGTGATTTGGGTGGGCAGTCTATGTTCTATGATTTTCTATGTGTTTGGCCTGGTATGGTTCCCAATCAGAGGCAGCTGTCGATCGTTGTCTCTGAGAACCATACTTAGGTAGCCTTTTCCCACCTGTGTTTTGTGGGTAATTATATTTCCGTGTGTGTCTGTGTGCACCTCGGTTGCATCACAGTCTTTGCTGTTTACCTGTTTGTTTTTTGTTGGTTGTTTCGGTTTCACTTCCATTAAAAGATGTGGAACTACACGCTGCGCCTTGGTCGATTTATGACAGAGTTTGAGGATAGTGAGCGTAACAAAAATACTGTGAAATACAAACCCCTCCCCTCAACAAATTCCATTAATCTATTCATTCACTCTGATTATGGTAGCGTTTATTTTTTTACAGTATTGCACAGCACATTTTACAATATTGTACTGTTTCATTACACACTACTTGCTTTGATATTGTAATATGAAATCCAGAATTTTACTTGCCACCAAGCTCCCTGTCAAATTCATGGCAACCCCTCTACAGTGTATGTAATATGTTCATCCAAATAGTTATTAGAGGGTTTTAGGGATCATTCCTGAAAGTACTGTATTAGTCTGGTGGAACCAGCCTGATAGAACACCACCATCAAATCACATTTGATTTGTCACATGCTTCATAAACAACAGTAGACCAACAGTGAAATTCTTATTTAAGGACCCGTCCCAACAGTGCCGAGGAAACGGGGAACAATAAGTAACAATAAATACATGAGTAACGATAACTTAGCTCTATACACGGGGTACCAGTACAGAGACGATGTGCAGGTAATGGAGGTAGATATGTGTGACTAGGCAACAGGATAGATAATAAACAGTAGCCGTTTATGTGATGAGTCAGGCTGTGTTTGGGGATTCCACAAACTAGCTAATATCTACACTCCTTATGTCCAATAGTCTCTCTCCTTTCCTCGCTCCCCCTTTCTCTCTTTCTGTCTCACCGTATCACACACATTCCTCCTGCAATAGGTTTCACCTAATGTGTGGCAGCAGGTCCTTAGAGCCTCCTGGGAATAGATCATCTAATTTTCCTTTTCTACAAGATCTACGACCTCTAACAACGAGACCAAAGAATCTGATGTTCACATCTAGACATCGCCACGTGATTCCTGTCTGACTCAAAGGCCTCGTCTGCCCTCTGGTCTAGCAGCTGAGCTACGGTCCAAATGGCACCCTATTCCCTACTCACACCATATGGGCTCTGGTCAAAAGTAGTGCACTATGTAGGGAATAGGGTGCCGTTTGGGACGCATCCCCTGGTCTACTACCCTCTTCCTGTAGAAGGACACTGTGTTGTTTTAGGTAGAACCTTTTCACCCAACAAAGAACCCTTTCTTCCATGGAAGGTTCCTGAAAAAGGTTACACGTAGAACCCTTGTCTTTATTGAAAAACAATTTTGAAACCCTTTTTTATACGAGTGTAGACTGCGTGGTCATTGTTGACTCGTGTGCCCTGGTTTGCTAATCTTGAATGGTGGCCATTGACAAATCTTACTGTCATATGGTACACAGCACAGTTTGTTTCAACGTATCTCACAGAGTGTGTGTTTGCCTGTTTATGTTTGTATATACACTATCTGTATACAGTTATGTGTTTCATATATATGTGTGTGTGTGTGTGTGTGTGTGTGTGTGTGTGTGTGTGTGTGTGTGTGTGTGTGTGTGTGTGTGTGTGTGTGTGTGTGTGTGTGTGTGTGTGTGTGTGTGTGTGTGGCAGCTGGTCAGTGCAAGATGACTTGCAGAAAGAACAGGCAAGCAGGACACTGTGACATTACATGGGATAACAGGAGACAATCTGGAGTTTGATAACCTGACAAGCTGGCTGAGGGGGAGAGGTGTCCTCAAGTCATATTCTAGTTCCCATGTGGCTGTGAGAAGTGGGAGGAAGTACGGTATGTCTTGGATCAGAGAACATTGTGTAAGGACAGGGTCTACAACAATCTAAGACCAACCCCCCCCCCCCCTTCTTTCTCTCACTCTCTCGCTCTCAATTCAATTTCAATTTAAGGGGCCTTATTGGCATGGAAACATGTTGACGTTGCCAAAGCAAGTGGAAAAGATAATGAACAAAAGTGAAACAAACAATAAAAAATGATCAAAAGTTCCAAAGAATAAAGACACCTCTAATGTCATATTATGTATATATACTGTGCTGTAATGATGTGCAGATAATTGAAGTACAAATGGGAAAATAAATAAACATACATAAGGGTTGTATTTACAGTGGTGTTTGTTCTTCACTTGTTGCCCTTTTCTTGTGGCAACAGGTCACAGATCTTGCTGCTGTGATGCCACACTGTGGTCTTTCACCCAGTAGATATGGGAGTTTATCAAAATTGGATTTGTTTTCAAATTCTTTGTAGGTCTGTGTAATCTGAGGGAAATATGTGTCTCTAATATGTTCATACATTTGGCAGGAGGTTAGAAAGTGCAGCTCAATTTCCACCTCATTTAGTGGGCAGGTATTCTGCTACTGTGTTTAGGGACAAATAGCATTCTAGATTGCTCTGTTTTTTATTCATTATTTTCAATGTGTAATTATCTTTGTGAACAGAGCACCAGGAACACTCTCTCTCTCTCTTTCTCTCTCTCTCTCTCTCTCTCTCTCTCTCTCTCTCTCTCTCTCTTTCTTTCTCTCTCACCCCCTCTCTCTCTCTCTCACCCCCTGATTCTTTCTCTCTATCTCCCCCATCTCTCTCTTCCCATCTCTATCTCACCCCATCTCTCTCTCTCTCTCTCTCTCGCTCTCACCCCATCTCTCTCTGTCTCTCTCTCCTTATCACTCTTTCACCCGCTCTCTCTCTTTCTCTCCCCACCTTCTCCCTCTCACCCCGCCTCTTTCCTGTTCTTTCTCTGTTCCCGAAGCTCCCCCCTTCTCTTTCTCTCTGTCTGTCTCTCTCCTCTCTAACCAAACTGACACAGGGAATCAGGACCTTGGCCTAAATTCTGGCAGGACAAACCTGAAACTTGGTTACATTGAACCACTAAATGTCCCATCTCTATGATCCTGCCCCCATCCTGCTCCCTACAGCCAGGGCACCTTTTTCTTAAAATACTGCTCTCTCCTTCTGTCACATGTTCTCTGCGTGCTGGCTTATTAAAGGACATTCCCTATGCACAGTGGGGCAAAAAAGTATTTAGTCAGCCACCAATTGTGCAAGTTTTCCCACTTAAAAAGATGAGAGAGGCCTGTAATTTTCATCAAAGGTACACTTCAACTATGACAGACAAAATTAGGGAAAAAAATCCAGAAAATCACATTGTAGGATTTTTAATTAATTTGTTTTCAAATTATGATGGAAAATAAGTATTTGGTCACCTACAAACAAGCAAGATTTCTGTCTCTCACAGACCTGTAACTTCTTCTTTAATAGGCTCCTCTGTCCTCCACTCGTTACCTGTATTAATGGCACCTGTTTGAACTTGTTATCAGTATAAAAGACACCTGTCCGCAACCTCAAACTGTCATGTCTTGTTATGTCTGTTCCTGTCCTTTCTCTTGATTCTCTCTCTCTGCTGGTCTTTTTAGGTTACCTTCTCTGTCTCTCATTCCTCAGCTGTTCTACATCTGCCCTAACTAGCTCTTTCACTCTTCACACCTGTTCTCTCTTCCCCCTCTGATTAGGTCTCTATTTCTTTCTCTGTTCCTGCTACTTTCAGTGTCTGATTCTTGTTTGTGTTTTTTGATGCCAGAAGCAAGCTGTCGTCTCGTTTGCTTCCACCTTGTCCTGTCCTGTCGGAGTCTGCCTGGCTGAAGCATCCTGCACTATACTAACGTTCTTTTTGTTCCCCTGACAACGTTGGAAGAGGATTTATGCCATTCCTGTATTTTCATTAAAGAACTCTGTTTTCTGTTAAAACCGCTTTTGGGTCTTCACTCAAGTTCATAACAGAAGAATCAGACCAAGAATGGACCCAGCGGCTCCGGACCCTTTTCACTCCGCCGTCGAGATCCAGGGAGCGATGCTAGGCAGACATGAGGAGGAATTGTCTGCTGCTCAACATGCCGTTGAGACCCTGGCCGTCCAAGTCTCCGACCTCACAAGACAGGTTCACCAACTCCACCTCGATCCACCGCCCACTTCCAGGGTTTCCGAGTCTCCGGAGCCCAGGATCAACAACCCGCCGTGTTACTCTGGGGAGCCCACTGAGTGCCGCTCATTCCTCACTCAGTGTGATGTGGTGTTCTCTCTCCAGCCCAACACCTACTCCAGGAGCGCAGTCCGCATCGCCTACGTCATTTCTCTCCTTACCGGACGGGCGCGTGAGTGGGGCACGGCAGTCTGGGAGGCGAGGGCTGAGTGTATTAACCAGTATCAGAACTTTAAGGAGGAGATGATACGGGTTTTTGACCGTTCTGTTTTTGGCGAGGAGGCTTCCAGGGCCCTGTCTTCCCTATGTCAGGGGAATAGATCCATAACGGATTATTCTATTGAGTTTCGCACTCTCGCTGCCTCTAGTGACTGGAACGAGCCGGCTTTGCTCGCTCGTTTTCTGGAGGGTCTCCACGTCGAGGTTAAGGATGAGATCCTCTCCCGGGAGGTTCCTTCCAGTCTGGACTCCTTAATAGCTCTCGCTATTCGCATAGAGCGACGGTTTGATCTTCGTCGCCGAGCTCGTGGAAAGGAGCTCACGTTCTCCGTTGCTCCCCTCTCCACATCACTGCCACCTGCCGCTTCACTGCCACCCTCCTCCGCCGGCTCGGATGCTGAGCCTATGCAGCTGGGGGGTATTCGCATCTCGGCCAAGGAGAGGGAACGGAGAATCACCAATCGCCTCTGTCTCTACTGCGGCTCCGCTGGTCATTTTGTCACCTCATGTCCAGTAAAAGCCAGAGCTCATCAGTAAGAGGAGGGCTACTGGTGAGCGCAACTACTCAGGCCTCTCCTTCTGGATCACGCACTACCTTTCCGGTCCATCTCCGCTGGCCCGGTTCATCTGCTTCCTGCAGTGCCTTGATAGACTCTGGGGCGGAGGGCTGTTTTATGGACGAGACCTGGGCTCGGGAACATGATATTCCTCTCAGACAGTTAGGGAGCCCAGGGCCTTGTTCGCTTTAGATGGTAGTTCTCTCCCCAAGATTCAGCGTGAGACGCTGCCTTTAACCCTCACTGTCTCTGGTAATCATAGCGAAACCATTTCTTTTTTAATTTTTCGTTCACCTTTTACACCTGTTGTTTTGGGTCATCCCTGGCTAGTGCGCCATAACCCTTCTATTAATTGGTCTAGTAATACTATCCTATCCTGGAATGTTTCTTGTCATGTAACCTGTTTAATGTCTGCTATCCCTCCTGTTTCCTCTGTCTCTTCTTCACAGGAGGAGCCTGGCGATTTGACAGGGGTGCCGGAGGAGTATCACGATCTGCGCACGGTGTTCAGTCGTTCCAAGGCCACTTCTCTCCCTCCACACCGGTCGTATGACTGTAGTATTGATCTCCTTCCGGGAACTACTCCCCCGGGGTAGATTATATTCTCTGTCGGCTCCCGAACGTAAGGCTCTCGAGGATTATTTGTCGGTTTCGCTCGACGCCGGTACCATAGTCTCCTCCTCCTCCCCCGCCGGAGCGGGATTTTTTTTTGTTCAGAAGAAGGACGGGTCCCTGCGCCCATGCGTGGATTATCGAGGGCTGAATGACATAACAGTTAAGAATCGTTATCCGCTTCCTCTTATGTCTTCAGCCTTCGAGATCCTGCAGGGAGCCAGGTTTTTCACCAAATTGGACCTTCGTAACGCCTACCATCTCGTGCGCATCAGGGAGGGGGACGAGTGGAAGACGGCGTTTAACACTCCGTTAGGGCACTTCGAATACCGGGTTCTTCCTTTCGGCCTCGTTAACGCTCCAGCTGTCTTTCAGGCACTAGTTAACGACGTCCTGAGAGACATGCTGAACATTTTTGTTTTCGTTTACATGGACGATATCCTGATTTTTTCACCGTCTCTCTCGATTCATGTTCAGCACGTGCGACGCGTCCTCCAGCGCCTTTTGGAGAACTGTCTTTATGTGAAGGCTGAGAAGTGCACTTTTCATGCCACCTCTGTCCCTTTTCTCGGTTCCGTTATTTCCGCTGAGGGCATTAAGATGGATCCCGCTAAGGTCCAGGCTGTCATTGATTGGCCCGTTCCTAAGTCACGCGTCGAGCTGCAGCGCTTTCTGGGCTTCGCTAATTTCTACCGTCGTTTCATCCGTAATTTCGGTCAGGTGGCAGCTCCTCTCACAGCCCTTACTTCTGTTAAGACGTGCTTTAAGTGGTCCGTTTCCGCCCAGGGAGCTTTTGATCTTCTTAAGAATCGTTTTACATCCGCACCTATTCTTGTTACACCTGACATCTCTAGACAGTTTGTTGTTGAGGTTGACGCGTCAGAGGTGGGCGTGGGAGCCATTCTTTCTCAGCGCTCTCTCTCTGACGGCAAGGTCCATCCTTGCGCGTTTTTCTCTCATCGCTTATCGCCGTCAGAACGTAACTATGATGTTGGTAATCGCGAACTGCTCGCCATCCGCTTAGCCCTAGGCGAATGGCGACAGTGGTTGGAGGGGGCGACCGTTCCTTTTGTCGTTTGGACTGACCATAGGAACCTTGAGTACATCCGTTCAGCCAAACGACTTAATGCGCGTCAGGCTCGTTGGGCTCTGTTTTTCGCTCGTTTCGAGTTTGTTATTTCTTATCGTCCGGGCTCAAAAACACCAAACCTGATGCTTTATCTCGTCTCTTCAGTTCTTCTGAGGTCTCCACCGACCCCGATGGGATTCTCCCTGAGGGGCGTGTTGTCGGGTTGACTGTCTGGGGAATTGAGAGGCAGGTAAAGCAAGCACTCGCTCACACTCCGTCGCCGCGAGCTTGTCCTAGGAACCTTCTGTTCGTTCCCGTTCCTACTCGTCCGGCCGTTCTTCAGTGGGCCCACTCTGCCAAGTTAGCCGGCCACCCCGGCGTTCGGGTACGCTCGCTTCCATTCGCCAGCGTTTCTGGTGGCCCACTCGGGAACGTGACGCGCGTCGATTTGTCGCCGCTTGTTCGGTCTGCGCGCAGACTAAATCTGGGAACTCTCCTCCTGCCGGCCGTCTCAGACCGCTTCCCATTCCCTCTCGACCGTGGTCTCACATCGCTTTAGATTTTATCACCGGACTGCCTTCATCAGCGGGGAAGACAGTTATTCTTACGGTTGTCGATAGATTCTCTAAGGCGGCTCATTTCATTCCTCTCGATAAGCTCCCTTCTGCTAAGGAGACGGCTCAGATCATTATCGAGAATGTTTTCCGAATTCATGGCCTTCCGTCTGACGTCGTTTCCGACAGAGGTCCGCAGTTCACGTCTCAATTTTGGAGGGAGTTTTGCCGTTTGATTGGGGCTTCCGTCAGTCTCTCGTCCGGCTTTCATCCCCAGTCTAACGGTCAAGCCGAACGGGCCAATCAGACTGTTGGTCGCATTTTACGCAGTCTTTCTTTTCGTAATCCTGCGTCTTGGTCAGAACAGCTCCCCTGGGCAGAGTACGCCCACAACTCGCTTCCCTCGTCTGCTACCGGTCTATCCCCTTTTCAGTGTAGCCTCGGGTACCAGCCTCCGCTGTTCTCATCTCAGCTCGCCGAGTCCTGCGTCCCCTCCGCTCAGGCTTTTGTCCAGCGTTGCGAGCGCACCTGGAAGGGGGTCAGGTCGGCACTTTGCCGTAATAGGGCGCAGACTGTGAGGGCCGCTAATAAGCGTAGGACCAAGAGTCCTAGATATTGTTGCGGTCAGAGAGTATGGCTCTCCACTCAGAACCTTCCCCTTAAGACAGCTTCTCGCAAGTTGGCCCCGCGGTTCATTGGTCCGTTCCGTATTTCCCAGGTCATTAATCCTGTCGCAGTGCGACTTCTTCTCCGCGCTATCTTCGTCGCGTTCACCCGGTCTTCCATGTCTCCTGTGTTAAGCCCGTTCTTCGCGCCCCCGCTCGTCCCTCCCCCCCCATCCTTGTCGAGGGCGCACCCATCTACAGGGTTCGTAAGATTTTGGACATGCACCCTCGGGGCCGTGGTCATCAGTACCTAGTGGATTGGGAGGGGTACGGTCCTGAGGAGAGGAGTTGGGTTCCCTCTCGGGACGTGCTGGACCGTTCGCTGATCGATGATTTCCTCCGTTGCCGCCAGGTTTCCTCCTCGAGTGCGCCAGGAGGCGCTCGGTGAGTGGGGGGTACTGTCATGTCTTGTTATGTCTGTTCCTGTCCTTTCTCTTGATTCTCTCTCTCTGCTGGTCTTTTTAGGTTACCTTCTCTGTCTCTCATTCCTCAGCTGTTCTACATCTGCCCTAACTAGCTCTTTCACTCTTCACACCTGTTCTCTCTTCCCCTCTGATTAGGTCTCTATTTCTTTCTCTGTTCCTGCTACTTTCAGTGTCTGATTCTTGTTTGTGTTTTTTGATGCCAGAAGCAAGCTGTCGTCTCGTTTGCTTCCACCTTGTCCTGTCCTGTCGGAGTCTGCCTGGCTGAAGCATCCTGCACTATACTAACGTTCTTTTTGTTCCCCTGACAACGTTGGAAGAGGATTTATGCCATTCCTGTATTTTCATTAAAGAACTCTGTTTTCTGTTAAAACCGCTTTTGGGTCTTCACTCAAGTTCATAACACAAACAGTCACACTCCAAACTCCACTATGGCCAAGACCAAAGAGCTGTCAAAGGACACCAGAAACAAAATTGTAGACCTGCACCAGGCTGGGAAGACTGAATCTGCAATAGGTAAGCAGCTTGGTTTGAAGAAGTCAACTGTGGGATCAATTATTAGGAAATGGAAGACATACAAGACCACTGATAATCTCCCTCAATCTGGGGCTCCACGCAAGATCTCACCCCATGGGGTCAAAATGAGCAAAAATCCCAGAACCACACGGGGGACCTAGTGAATGACCTGCAGAGAGCTGGAACGAAAGTAACAAAGCCTAGCATCAGTAACACACTACGCCGCCAGGGACTCAAATCCTGCAGTGCCAGACGTGTCCCCCTGCTTAAGCCAGTACATGTCCAGGCCCGTCTGAATTTTGCTAGAGAGCATTTGGATGATCCAGAAGGAGATTGGGAGAATGTCATATGGTCAGATGAAACCAAAATATAACTTTTTGGTAAAATCTCAACTCGTCGTGGTTGGAGGACAAAGAATGCTGAGTTGCATCCAAAGAACACCATACCTACTGTGAAGCATGGGGGTGGAAACATCATGCTTTGGGGCTGTTTTCTGCAAAGGGACCAGGACGACTGATCCGTGTAAAGGAAAGAATGAATGGGGCTAAGTATCGTGAGATTTTGAGTGAAAACCTCCTTCCATCAGCAAGGGCATTGAAGATGAAACATGGCTGGGTCTTTCAGCATGACAATGATCCCAAACACACCGCCCGGGCAACGAAGGAGTGGCTTCGTAAGAAGCATTTCAAGGTCTTGGAGTGACCTAGCCAGTCTCCAGATCTCAACCCCATAGAAAATCTTTGGAGGAAGTTGAAAGTCCGTGTTACCCAGCGACAGCCATCAAACATCACTGCTCTAGAGAAGATCTGCATGGAGGAATGGGCCAAAATACCAGCAACAGTGTGTGAAAACCATGTGAAGACTTACAGAAAACGTTTGACCTCTTGTCATTTTGTTATTTTTGTTATTGACCAAATACTTATTTTCCACCATAATTTGCAAAGAAATTCATTAAAAATCCTACAATGTGATTTTCCTGATTTTTTTCCCTCATCTGTCTGTCATGGTTGAAGTGTACCTATGATGAAAATTACAGGCCTCTCTCATCTTTTTAAGTGGGAGAACTTGCACAATTGGTGGCTGACTAAATACTTTTTTGCCCCAATGTACATATGGTACATGACTGTGACTCTACATTTAATCTTTCTGTGTGTGTGTGTGTGTGTGTGTGTGTGTGTGTGTGTGTGTGTGTGTGTGTGTGTGTGTGTGTGTGTGTGTGTGTGTGTGTGTGTGTGTGTGTGTGTGTGTGTGTGTGTGTGTGTGTGTGTGTGTTTGTGTGTGTGTGTCTGTCTGTCTGTCTGTCAGTGAGAGTGTGTGTGTGTGTGTGTGTCTGTCTGTAAGAGAGGAAGAGTGTCTGTCTGTCTGTCAGGGAGAGTGTGTGTCTGTGTGAGTGTGCCTATTTTTGACCCCTCCACCCAGTAATTACTGAATGGTCACTTAGGTATTTCATGGTTATTGATAAAGCCTAAATCTTTTCATCGCTAACATCTCTTTCCCTCTGTATGTCTGTGTGGATGTACTGTATGTTTTAATTTTTTAATTTTTTAACCTTTATTTAACTAGGCAAGTCAGTTAAGAACAAATTCTTATTTTCAATGATGGCCTAGGAACAGTGGGTTAACTGCCTGTTCAGGGGCAGAACGACAGATCTGTACCTTGTCAGCTCAACCTTCCGGTTACTAGTCCAACGCTCTAACCACTAGGCTACCCTGCCGCCCCAGGGGTAGTACTGTACTGTATGTCTGTGTGGATGTACTGTATGTCTGTGTGGATGTACTGTATGTCTCTGGGTGTACTGTATGTCTGTATGGATGTACTGTATGTCTATATGGATGTACTGTATGGATGTACTGTATGTCTGTGTGGATGTACTGTATGTCTGTATGGATGTACTGTATGTCTCTGTGGATGTACTGTATGTCTGTATGGATGTACTGCATGTCTCTGGATGTACTGTATGTCTGTATGAATGTACTGTATGTCTGTGTGGATGTACTGTATGTCTGTGTGGATGTACTGTATGTCTGTATGGATGTACTGTATGTCTCTGTGGATGTACTGTATGTCTGTATGGAGGTACTGCATGTCTCTGGATGTACTGTATGTCTGTATGAATGTACTGTATGTCTGTGTGGATGTACTGTATGTCTGTGTGGATGTACTGTATGTCTGTATGGATGTACTGCATATCTCTGGATGTACTGTATGTCTGTATGAATGTACTGTATGTCTGTGTGGATGTACTGTATGTCTGTATGGATGTACTGTATGTCTGTGTGGATGTACTGTATGTCTGTGTGGATGTACTGTATGTCTGTATGGATGTACTGTATGTCTGTATGGACGTACTGTATGTCTGTGTGGATGTACTGTATGTCTGTGTGGATGTACTGTATGTCTCTGTGGATGTACTGTATGTCTGTGTGGATGTACTGTATGTCTGTGTGGATGTACTGTATGTCTGTATGGATGTACTGTATGTCTGTGTGGATGTACTGTATGTCTCTGTGGATGTACTGTATGTCTGTGTGGATGTACTGTATGTCTCTGTGGATGTACTGTATGTCTGTGTGGATGTACTGTATGTCTGTATGGATGTACTGTATGTCTCTGTGGATGTACTGTATGTCTGTATGGATGTACTGCATGTCTCTGGATGTACTGTATGTCTGTATGAATGTACTGTATGTCTGTGTGGATGTACTGTATGTCTGTGTGGATGTACTGTATGTCTGTATGGATGTACTGCATGTCTCTGGATGTACTGTATGTCTGTATGAATGTACTGTATGTCTGTGTGGATGTACTGTATGTCTGTATGGATGTACTGTATGTCTGTGTGGATGTACTGTATGTCTGTGTGGATGTACTGTATGTCTGTATGGATGTACTGTATGTCTGTGTGGATGTACTGTATGTCTGTATGGATGTACTGTATGTCTCTGGATGTACTGTATGTCTGTATGGATGTACTGTATGTCTGTGTGGATGTACTGTATGTCTGTGTGGATGTACTGTATGTCTGTGTGGATGTACTCTATGTCTCTGTGGATGTACTGTATGTCTGTATGGACGTACTGTATGTCTGTGTGGATGTACTGTATGTCTGTGTGGATGTACTGTATGTCTCTGTGGATGTACTGTATGTCTGTGTGGATGTACTGTATGTCTGTGTGGATGTACTGTATGTCTGTGTGGATGTACTGTATGTCTGTGTGGATGTATTGTATGTCTGTATGGACGTACTGTATGTCTGTGTGGATGTACTGTATGTCTCTGTGGATGTACTGTATGTCTGTGTGGATGTATTGTATGTCTGTATGAATGTACTGTATGTCTGTGTGGATGTACTGTATGTCTCTGTGGATGTACTGTATGTCTCTGTGGATGTACTGTATGTCTGTGTGGATGTACTGTATGTCTGTGTGGATGTACTGTATGTCTGTGTGGATGTACTGTATGTCTCTGTGGATGTACTGTATGTCTGTGTGGATGTATTGTATGTCTGTGTGGATGTAATGTATGTCTGTATGCTCTCTTGGTCAGTAGATAACAGATCTTTGGGTTACATAAACCTCTCTCTCCCCTTCTCTCTAACTCCCTCTAGACAGTTCCCTCCTATGTGAGGTTGTTTTTTAACAGCTAGGTTTTGGCTGGATTAGACTAATAATGGCTTGTCAATGTTATGTGACTCTATTCTGTTGGACTGTCCAGAGACAGACAGGAATGCCTCGGTTCCTATAAAGACCCTGCTCACGTACCCACCGTTTAGCCTTGGATGTACATGGCACGGCCATGACTGTCTGTACAGCACAGCATGTACCTCAGGTAGTCGCAGTATGTTCTGTACAAGTAGTGTTTTGTAGGACCGGGACACAGTGAAAAGGTGCTGTCAACCCAACTCAATCTATATGATCCAGACGTAATACACAATATTGACATGGCAAACGTGTTCCAAGCATCATAAAGAACCTCTTGAACTTCAAGGAAAGAATGTCTTTGAAGGAGTGTGTCATGTGGTGGCCTTCACAGGGCAGTGAGGTAGGCAAGTGTGTGTGTGCAAGTAGGAACTGGAATAACAGCGTACATCCTGCTCTGCTTTCGGTGGCCTGATTTGAGCTCATTTTGAGTGCTGATCATAATGGTGATCTCGTGTCACAATGAGCCCTTCATGTGACTCGTGTTTATCTCTCTCTCTCTCCCTCTTACTCTCACCCCCTCTCACCTCCCTCTCTCTCACTTCCTCTCTCACTCCCAAATCCACTATATAGGGCACTACCTTGGCACCCTAGGGCTCTGGTCAAATCTACTATATAGGGCACTACCTTGGCACCCTAGGGCTCTGGTCAAATCCACTATATAGGGGAAAGAGTGCCATTTCGGACACAGCTAGCCTCTCTCTCTCGGCTCTCAGCCTTGTCAATCAGCACACATTACTGAGACAGTAGCTATTCCCACAGCCACTGGTTACATAACGTTACACTGCCCTGTCTGTCCACCACACCACTGCATGGCTGACTATCTGTCCTACACATCGATAGCTAATACACTGACCACCAGAATCTCTGTCTAATCTATCGACCACCTCTCCCTCTGACACTCCCACATACTGTACACACACACACACACACACACACACACACACACACACACACACACACACACACACACACACACACACACACACACACACACACACACACATACTCTCACACACATACACACACACACACTCACTCACACACACTCACTCACATACTCTCACACACATACACACACACTCACTCACATACTCTCACACACATACACACACACACACACATACACACAAACTCACACAAATACACACACACACACACACACACAAGCACACACACTCACACACATACACACATATAAGGAAAAGCGGGAACTGTGAAGCAACACAAACATAGGCACAGACGCATGCATTTAGTGCTGTAGATATGAGGTAGTGGTGGAGTAGGTGCCTGAGGGCACACAGTGTGTTGTGATTGTATTGTAATGTTTTTAAAATTGTATAAACTGCCTTAATTTTGCTGGACCCCAGGAAGAGTAGCTGCTGCCTTGGCGACAGCTAATGGGGATCCATAATAAATACAAATACAAATATACACACACTCACACACATACACACACATACACACACTCACACACATACACACACATACACACACTCACACACATACACACACTCACACACGTACACACACATACACACACTCACACACATACACACACATACACACACTCACACACATACACACACTCACACACATACACACACATACACACACTCACACACACTCACACACATACACACACATACACACACTCACACATACACAGATCTTCCTCAATGTCTCACAAACAAAAATGTCCTCAATCATTTACATCCAGGGGCAAAAACAAACATACCCAACCTTGACCCATTTTTGGAAAGATGTGTCATCTTTATTTAACCAGGTCGGCTAGTTGAGAACAAGTTCTCCTTTACAACTGTGACCTGGCCAATATAAAGCAAAGCAGTGCGACGCAACAATTGCGGCGGATAATTTTAGAAAGCGAGGCTCCAGATTGTCTAGCGCAGCTGATATGTCGAGGTCCAGATTTTGCAGCTCTTTCAGAACATCAGCTATCTGGATTTGGTTGAAGGAGAAATGGGGAGGCTTGGGCAAGTTGCTGTGGGGGGTGCAGGACTTTTGACCTGGATAGGGGTACCCAGGTGGAAAGCATTGCCAGCCGTACAAAAATGCTTTTGAAATTCTCAACTATCTTGGATTTATCGGTGGTGACAGTGTTTCCTAGTCAGTGCAGTGGGCAGCTGAGAGGAGGTGCTCTAATTCTCCATGGACTTTACAGTGTCCCAGAATTTTTGGGAGTTTGTGCTACAGGGTGCAAATTTTTGTTTGATAAACCAAGCCTTCACTTTCCTAACTGCCTGTGTATATTGGTTCCTAACTTGCCTGAAAAGTTGCATATCGTGGGGGCTATTCGATGCTAATGCAATACACCACAGGATGTTTTTGTGCTGGTCAAGGCCAGTCAGGTCTGGATTGAACCAAGGGCTATATCAGCACTGTTTATGGTGTACAACCATAAACAATACAGCACAGCATGAGAGTAGACGTCTGGCTCTGAACAGATTAGATACGGTTAATCCCAGGTTAGCTACAGGCCTATCATGCAGATACTGTGGTGTCATTGAGTCAGTACGTCTACATTTGTGTTAACAGGGTACTCGTGACGAGGCATGTGATTTTATCAGATGATAGACCTGCTTGAAGGAATCAGCTTGGCACCGTGTGGGATTTAACAGTGTGGTGTACGCAGGAATAACTGTTTCACACACTGCACGGTGCATATAATCAGAAACGAGAATAGTGTTGTTTTTATATTCACATGGTGGGCCTGCACTCAGGTTACAGCCAGAGATGTATGTATTGTAAGCAAATTCCCTCATGGAACAGTGGGGACTGTGAAGCAACACAAACATTGACATAGACACATGCATAAACACACGCGCACACGCACACACGCACACACCCAATAACATACGCACTATAAATACACATGGATTTAGTGCTGTAGATATGTGGTTGTGGTGGAGTAGGGGCCTGAGGGCACACAGTGTGTTGTGAAATCTGTGAATGTATTGTAATGTTTTAAAATTGTATAAACTGCCTTAATTTAGCTGGACCCCAGGAAGAGTAGCTGCTGCTTTGGCAGGAACTAATGGGTATCCATAATAAATACAAATACTGCAGAAACATGTACAAGGAACCTTGTTTATACAGACAGACAAAGACAGAGAGAGAGAGACCAGACAGACACAGACAGAGAGAGACAAGACAGAGAGACCAGACAGACAAGCAAGCCATCAAGAAAGCAATCAGACAGAAAAGCAGACAGAAAAGCAGACAGACAGACACATGATGACAGTTGACCCATTGTGTTAGCTGTGATGTTGCCTAGCTCATCTGAACAACAGTGTCCTGACCAGAGTGCACATGTTCTATGCCAGTCAAAATCACCCATCATTAGCTCATTGTTATGGACGTATCCAAATAAATGTCACTAGAAAACAGCTTTAACAAACGCAAATGCAGATAATTTGCTGCTAATAGTTGACCCGGGATGAGGTTTGTCCCATATATGAGATGTGTGTCGTCAGTAGTTGTATTCCTCTGCTGCATAATGGTGTGATGTGATCGTTAACGAAGCGAGGGGGAGAACTGGGCTTATAATTAGTCTTCTCCAGCAGGTGGCGTTTTTAATTTGATTTCGCTCACCAAGAGAGGAATTTTTTATATGGAGGTCTTTGGGAGAGTGTCGAATTTGGATAACAACATTTTTATGGCTTATTTACTACGTGTGGCATATTTGATACAATATAAGTTTCATAATGACTAGGTTGTTAAAAGTGTACTGATATAAGTAGGACACATGACATCCGAGCAACTTTGAGATAAAACACATTATTTTCGAGTTGTGCCTGGTCACCACTAGTTATTGCAGCCACAAAGCCACCACAAAGCCACAAAGTCCTACTATGTCTACAATGTTTCTTCTAAACGTGATTTTAACACTTAACCACGCTGCTAACCTTATGCCCAACCCTAACTTTGTGGCTGTGGTAACTAGTGGAAACCGTTGTGCCTTTTGTTCACACGCGTATTTCCCCTCTCATTGGCTAGAATGGTCCAACCTCTGATCTTGCCTCCTCCCGACTGCCTTCCATTTTTGAAGACGTATTTTTATTGTTAGAGAGGCCAGTGGAGTATCTGGTCAATATAATGGATCATCTGTGACTACATCACCAGTTCATTGTAAAATTCCTGCTGTGTCTGTGTGTCTACTAGTATATTACCAAGCATTAGGCATCTAGGGATCTAAACGTCCTCTCACTGTCAACTGCGTTTATTTTCAGCAAACTTAACATGTGTAAATATTTGCATGAACACAACAAGATTCACCAAGAGACATAAACTGAACAAGCTCCACAGACATGTGACTAACAGAAATTGAATAATGTGTCCCTGAACAAAGGGGGGGGGTCAAAATCAAAAGTAACAGTCAGTATCTGGTGTGGCCACCAGCTGCATTAAGTACTGCAGTGCATCTCTTCCTCATGGACAGCACCAGATTTGCCAGTTCTTGCTGTGACATTTTACCCTTTCTCATCCAACAAGGCACATGCCAACAGGTCCCAGTGTAACGCTCATTTCCTTGACGATAAATGCGAATCTGACCATCACTCCTGGTGAGACAAAACTGTGACTCTTCAGTGAAGAGCACTTTTTGCCAGTCCTGTCTGGTCCAGCGACGGTGGGTTTGTGCCTATAGGTGACGTTGTTGCCGGTGATGTCTGGTGAGGACCTGCCTTACAACAGGCCTACAAACCCTCAGTCCAGCCTCTCTCAGCCTATTGCGGAAAGTCTGAGCACTGATGGAGGGATTGTGTATTCCTGGTGTAACTCGGGCAGTTGTTGTGGCCATCCTGTACTTGTTCCGAAGGTGTGATGTTCGGATGTACCGATCCTGTGCAGGTGTTGTTTACACGTGGTCTGCCACTGCGAGGATGATCAGCTGTCTGTCCTGTCTCCCTGTAGCGCTGTCTTAGGCGTCTCACAGTACGGACATTGCAATTTATTGCCCTGGCGATATCTGCAGTCCTCATGCCTCCTTGCACCATGCCTAAGGCACGTTTACGCAGATGAGCAGGGACCCTGGGCATCTTTCTTTTGGTGTTTCCCCCGAGTCAATCAATCAATCAATCAAATGTATTTATAAAGCCCTTCTTACATCAGCTGATGTCACAAAGTGCTGTACAGAAACCCAGCCTAAAACCCCAAACAGCAAGCAATGCAGATGTAGAAGCACGGTGGTTAGGAAAAACTCCCTAGAAAGGCCAGAACCTAGGAAGAAACCTAGAGAGGAACCAGGCTATGAGGGGTGACCAGTCCTCTTCTGGCTGTACCGGGTGGAGATTATAACAGAACATGGCCAAGATGTTCAAATGTTCATAGATGACCAGCAGGATCAAATAATAATAATCACAGTGGTTGTCTAGGGTGCAACAAGTCAGCACCTCAGGAGTAAATGTCAGTCGGCTTTTTATAGCTGCTCATTCAGAGTATCTCTACCGCTCCTGCTGACTCTAGAGAGTTGAAAACAGCAGGTCTGGGAGAGGTAGCACTTCAGGTGAACAGGTCAGGGTTCCATAACCGCAGGCAGAACAGTTGAAACTGGAGCAGCAGCACGGCCAGGTGGACTGGGGACTGCAAGGAGTCATCAGGCCAGGTAGTCCTGAGGCATGGTCCTAGGGCTCAGGTCCTCAGAGTGAGAGAGAGAGAGAGAGAGAGAGAGAGAGAGAGAGAGAGAGAGAGAGAGAGAGAGAGAGAGAGAGAGAGATTTAGAGTCAGTAGAAAGGCCTCTTTAGTGTCCTAAGTTTTCATAGCTGCAACCTTAATTGCCTACCGTCTGTAAGCTGTTTGTGTCTTACCGACTGTTCCACAGGTGCTTGTTAATTAATTGTTTATGGTTCATTGAACATGCATGTGAAACAGTGTTTAAACCCTTTACAATGAAGATCTGTGAAGTTATTTGGATTTTTACAAATTATCCTTGAAAGACAGGGTCCTGAAAAAGGGACGTTTCTTTTTTTGCTGAGTTTATGTACCTGTAGTAGAAAGGTAGGAAAACATATTATATAGTTTGTGCATGCTCAGGCGATAATATTACACTACAACCACATTCACTAGTTTCTGTTTCTCCCTTATGTTGGTGGGCATATTATTCTGTTTTAATATTACTCCTGAATCACTATGATAAATATAATAGGTTTTAATGTTACTCCTGAATCACTATGATTAATAGAATAGGTTTTAATGTTACTCCTGAATCACTATGATAAATATAATAGTTTTCTTGAGTATATTTTTAACAAATTCAGATTTACTTTGAACTCCAATGTGTAGGAATACTGTTGAAATCAGTTATGGACACTGACATGGTGGAGTAGCAGGAAGATCAGAATGCACTGAACCAAGAGGTTGTGAGTTCAAATCCCAGATAAAGACATGTTACTTAATAAATACAAGTAATAATGTGTGTCAAATATGTAAGTTGAAAACACTGTGACCTTCTGGGGACATCCTAACAACCCATGTTTGTGTGCAAGGCATCACTTGTGAAATCTCATGTTAAAAAAAAGTATCATCACGTGAAATGTTCCCCAACAAAATGGTTTCACATGATTTGAAATAAAATGGCACATATGAAAAACATGTTATCTTGAAATCATGTGTTTTTTCCCTTAAAGGCTCATCTATGACCCACCTCCCCCTGCCCGCAACACACACACACACACGTGTGCACACACATACACACACGTACATAGACAAACAAACATGCACGGGGGCACACACACCACTGCCGTCAGCTGGTCAGGTAGTCATCTAAATATTGTGCTGTTTTTTTCCATCTGAGATGTGATGCAATAAGGGAAGAGAATAGGACCACGGTGACAGGTGCTTTCGAAGGCTCCGGAACATTTCTATTGATCTGTATTGGCCTGTAAACACAGGCGAACAGGCAACTAGTTGTTTTGACTGGGACTGTACAAAAATATTGAGCAACCTCCTTGAAGCTTGCCACTAACTTGTCAATGCCAAATCATACAAAAAGAGAGACCAGATACATTATATGTACATATATATACATTTTTGGATTATCATCGTGATCACATGTTGTATAAAGTCAAAGGCCTATTGAGGCCTAGGTAGGTAGGCTTTGTGTAACAGTGTTGGTTTAAAGATAGGCTTTAGTTTGAGAGGCTTGGTTGAAGACTTTGTGCCAATTAGTGTACATGTATAATGTACATGTATAATAATCAAGTAATGTGATAATACACCAGTAATACAACAGTAATAGTTATAATAATAGTCAAGAATAAAGAGAATCTCATGACCTATTGAACTTTAACAGTCTATCTGTATCCTGGCACTGAGCATTACTGACGGTGTTGTATCACCTAGTAGGTCATTGTCCTCCATCATGTTGACTATAGTGGAGCCAGGTACAGTTGTGTCATACGATTTAAATAAACACCAGGAGGAATGTTTCATTTGTAACTCACAAGATAACCTTCCTACCCGTCTAGTGATAACCCAGCTCCATCTCAAAGGGTGTAAAGTGGGTTTATAGTCTATAGGCCTAGAAGGGAAGTTAGAATCTTACTATATGACACACGATCTCACCAAGAGTGCTTATCTCACAATTACAGTGTGTCAAGTAACACTTTATATTGCCTTATATTACTGTATGTACGCGGTGGTAGCCTACAATACAAACAGGGGAAAGAGGGAAGTGGCATCCGTCACACAACGGATCATTTCACATGTTTTCGAGTTGATTTCCTATAGTTGGAAGTACTTGTAGATCCTAAGATTTAAAGAGTGTTGAGCTACTTCTCTCTGCCTTTGCTCATTTCAGGTATTGTGTTTGTATTTATTTTATTTATTATGGATCCCCGTTAGCTGTTGCCAAGGCAGCAGCTACTCTTCCTGGGGTCTGCAAAATTAAGGCAGTTATACAATTTAAAAAACATTACAATACAATCATTACAGAAGTCACAACACACTAAGTGTGTATGTGTGTGTATAGTGCGTATGTCATTGTGTGTGTGTGTGTATATGCATGTGTATTGTGCTTATGTTATCATGTGTGTGTGTGTGCATGTGTCTGTGCCTATGTTTGTGTGTCTTCACAGTCCCCACTGTTCCATAAGGTGTATTTTTATCTGGTTTTTAAATTTGATTATATTGCTTGCATCAGTTACCTGATGTGGAATAGAGTTCCATGTAGTCATGGCTCTATGTAGTGCTGTGTGCCTCCCATAGTCTGTTCTGGACTTGGGGACTGTGAAGAGACCTCTGGTGGCATGTCTTGTGGGGTATGCATGGGTGTCCGAGCTGTGTGCTCGTATTTTAAACAGACAGCACGGTACCTTCAGCTTGTCAACACCTTTTACAAAAACAAGTCATGATGAAGACAATCTCTCTTCCACTTTGAGCCATGAGAGATTGACATGCACGTCATTAATGTTAGCTCTCCGTGTACTTTTAAGGGCCAGCCGTGCTGCCCTGTTCTGAGCCAACAGCAATTGTCTCAAGTCCCTCTTTGTGGCACCTGAACACACTACTGAATAGTAGTCCAGGTGTGACAAACTAGGGTCTGTAGCACCTGCCTTGTTGATAGTGTTGTTAAGAAGGTAGAAACTAGGGCCTGTAGGACCTGCCTTGTTGATAGTGTTGTTAAAAAGGTAGAAACTAGGGCCTGTAGCACCTGCCTTGTTGATCGTGTTGTTAAGAAGGTAGAAACTAGGGCCTGTAGCACCTGCCTGGTTGATAGTGTTGTTAAGAAGGTAGAAACTAGGGCCTGTAGCACCTGCCTGGTTGATTGTGTTGTTAAGAAGGTAGAAACTAGGGCCTGTAGGACCTGCCTTGTTGATAGTGTTGTTAAGAAGGTAGAAACTAGGGCCTGTAGGACCTGCCTTGTTGATAGTGTTGTTAAGAAGGTAGAAACTAGGGCCTGTAGGACCTGCCTTGTTGATAGTGTTGTTAAGAAGGCAGAGCAGCGCTTTATTATGGACAGACTTCTCCCCATCTTAGCTACTGTTGTATCAATATGTTTTGACCATGACAGTTTACAGTCCAGAATTACTCCAAGCAGTTTAGTCACCTCAACTTGCTCAATATCCACATTATTCATTATGAGATGTATTTGAGGTTTAGAGATTAGTGAATGATTTGTCCCAAATATAATGCTTTTAGTTTTGGAAATATTTAGTACTAACGTTTTCCTTGCCACCTACTCTGAAACTAACTGCAACTCGTTGTTGAGTGTTGCAGTCATTTCAGTCACTGTAGTAGCTGACGTGTACAGTGTTGAGTCCTCCGCATACATAGACACATAGGCTTTACTCAAAGCCAGTGGCATGTCGTTAGTAAAGATTGAAAAAAGCAACGGTCCTAATCAGCTACCCTGGGGAATTTCTGCTTCTACCTGGATTATGTTTGAGAGGCTTCCATTATAGAACACCCTCTGTGTTCTGTTAGACAAGTAGCTCTTTATCCACATTATAACAGGGGGTGCAAAGCCATAGCACATACGTTTTTCCAGCTGAAGACTATGATCGATAATGTCAAAAGCTGCACTGAAGTCACGCAAATGACTGGTGATTTGCTGAGAGAAATTGATGATAATATGATTGTGGGGGCTGTCTTGTTAAAAGTGCTGTGCTTGCTGAAAGTGTGTTGTCAGTTTGTTTGCTGTGAAATTGCATTGTATCCGGTCAAACACAATTATGGTAAAGTTCAGGTTGCAACATTTTTGCTCATGTTTTCTATGAGCCAATCGGTGCCTAACCCAAATAATGCAATAATAATCGGTGGGGTGTGATGAGACAAGTAAATGGAGTCACATGCGAGTCATGATTTTCAAAACAAAGCAGGATTCCTGTCAAGGCTGCTGAGTCACTTCCTTATGGGTCTGTGCTTTCCTGGATACTTGTAACCTCCCTACCCCATTGAAGTTGACATGTAAAGTGGTTAAGGTAAGGGTTAAGGTTAGGGTAAGAGTAGCCGGGTTCAGGTTAGGGTTTAGGTTATGGACGTCCCAAGGATTCTGGATAGCACTAACCCTTCCTTATGGGAATCCCCATCATCACATCTAAAAATCTATGAAAGTGCTGAAAAATAAACAAGATGTTAGGATACGATTTTTTTACTGTCCCTTTTGTGAATGATGAACAGCAGACTACTCATTTGACACATTCCATAGCCTATAGGCATTAGCCTAGGCTACACCCCTTGGTTTCCAAATATTTATTTGAACATTCTGATGTGCCGACCTTTCTGAAGGGGTGTGTCAGGGTTTGGGTGAGAATAAATTAACTCAAACAGACATGGAACATATTTCTATCAGACACCGTGCATTCCTCCTGTCCAGAATTGCGTAGTTTTAACGTGTGCGGTATGGTCCAATCCAAACGTCCGGATGTATTTGCGTCACCCAGGAGGAGGGGTAACAGAGAAGGGCTCTGTCTATAATTGCACAGTTGCATTTGCAAAGCTGACCAGATACAAGAGCATCTACTTTAAAACTGTTAGTTAGAAGACTACTATACAGCTCAACGGTTTTCAAATGAATGATTTGACCATTTAGATCATCTAACATTATTTAAAATACCACTTTAAATTATTTATTTGAAATTTTTGTTTTTTTAAGGATTTTTTTCCGCAGAGATTTTGCCGCCAGTCAAGTCTATCTGCTGCTGTTACATTGAGCCAATTGATACGTCGCTGCTTTTGAGAGGATTCCAGTCGCATTACTTTTCAGAATGTTTCCAGAGTCAAGTACCGGGTGAGTAGCCTCGGTTATTATTTCATTCATTCCATTCATGTTCTAGACGCGCTCTTTACATCTTGTTCCGCGGGCAAGTGCGTAGGGGGACATTGCATCATTCTATCGTTGTATTTTACCTGCCAGTACTTACCCGCTACTTGTATTCACACGTGGTGCTACTGTAGGACTAGTATCGCATATGGTCAAGAGTGCACGTGGACTATATAGTAGTGTTTATTTTTAGATGAGACCCCCGAAATGGGTTTGTGTAGCTCTGGCGATTCAGCGTTAACGTTACATGCGCAATGGGCAGCATTGGGGGGGGGGGGGGGATTGAGTTTGGTCTTTTCATCGAGATTATACGATAGACTTTCAATCATATTTCGATTATTTAAAAAAAATTATGCTCATGTTCAGACATTTTTCGAAGGCTAGATATTAAAGCAGAATAGCTTTAACTGTACCGTCTTTAAGTATAGCCTACGGTGCATGTTGGCTGCCGGTGTTGTGCCGAAAATCTCCCTTCTGACAGACCCCCCCTTCTAATTTCCTTAATTTTGTGGCTAGAGTCAAATACTTTCTGTGGGATGAAGTGGCGGCACTGGGACCGCGCGGGCACTGAAGGGGGGGGGGAGCATTGCAAGTCGCAGCATTGAAGACCGCGAAGGTGTGGGGGGATTCTGGCAGGGGGAGATTTTCGGCACAGCACCTGACCGGATTTTGTATGGGCTACGAAATGAAGTGGGTTTTTAGGGAGTCCTGTCGCGTTCTTGAATGGGATTAGGGGAAGCGAGTTACGCGCGGTTTACATCATTACTGAAAAGGAATAACCGGATGTGCTGCTGTTTTTAAAAACCAAAATTATTGAGAAAAATCTAAATAGTCATTATATTTTAACATAATATTTGATTAAATTATTTCGGTATTATATACTGAACCTAAATATTTATAAATAATAATTCACACTTCCTATCCTGGAGGCATATTTCAACATTTGCGCCATTTCCTGGTTTCTCAAATTTGCCCAGTTTTTGTGACAGACAAACAAACAATTGTAGAGTAGAGGACCATTGTACAATTTAAACTGCTGTGAAATATATTTTCCAAAACCAAAAAATTGTTATTTCAGCTTTTTGAAGCCGATGTATAAAACCGAAAGTATAAAATGCGAAAACGAACCCTGAGAACAGAAAACATAGCAATAGCGCACATAATGCACATTTCAATGAGAACGACAGATTTATAACACACATTTCTATGTGTATTTGGTTGGGTCAACCCAAAAATGTATGTATTATCGCGTTTATTAACTATTTAGCCCCATAAAGGGGCGGCAGGTAGCCTAGTGGTTAGAGCTTTGGGCCAGCAACTGAAAGGTTGCTGGATTGAATCCCTGAGCTGACCATGTATAAATCAGTCGTTCTGCCCCTGAAAAAGGCAGTTAACCCACTGTTCCTAGGCTGTCATTCAAAATAAGAATTTGTTCTTAACTGACTTGCCGAGTTAAATAAAAAATAAGAGATGGACTCAGGCTGAGGCAGCCTGACTGAATGAATGTGTGTGTGTGCACACATGCACGTGTTTCAATGGAAGAGTCCACACTCGGGAAGCACACCCTTAGTAACACACAGTTTTAGATTACTGCTAGGAAAACATCTGTTTAATAAACACACACACACTTCAACTTCCCATAGACACTCTGACACACCCCAGGGCATATCAGCTATGTGTGATAGCATCGACCATCACATCTGTTATTTTAGAAAGTAATAGTATAAGTAGGTATTTTATTCTAACGTACAGTATATCTCCCTCCTCTGTTTCAGGATCAGCTATGAGGACTGCAAGGGCACAGCAGACTGGCTGTTGGCCCAGACCTCCGTTCGCCCCCTGGTGGGCATTGTGTGTGGTTCAGGATTGGGAGGACTGGCTGACATGCTTAAAGACCAGGTGTCCTTCAACTACAAGGACATCCCCAACTTCCCCCAGAGCACAGGTGTAATATTATGCCTGTCAACTTGTTTTCTTGTGTGGTGAATCGGCATTGCAGATGTGTAGGTCCAAGATTATCTTGGTCGTGTCTCAGGAAAACCAGGAAAAACTCAAGTTATAGCCTATGGAAAAACACATGGTTCCATAAGATGTTTTCTGATTGGTTGCCGTGTGTCGTCGGTTCATTCTAATTGGTGGTTGTGTGTTACAGTGGATGGACATGCTGGTCGCCTGGTATTCGGGATGCTGAAGGGAAGGCCATGTGTGTGTATGCAGGGTCGCTTCCACCTCTACGAGGGATACGCCATCCAGAAGGTACGTCTATCATGTCTGTTTACTACCTAGTGACTGTGGCAGGCAGACATCCGCTGCTCTTTCGATTACTTCACATGAAATGTAGAGAAGATATCATCTTTATTTTTCCTTTATCAGGGGCAATTTGCTTTACAACACCAGTTAAATACAGGTCACATATGACCACGTTGTGTTTTTTACGCTCTTGTGTGTCATGTATGAATTGTTTTACTGCAAAAAATTATTCAATGTTAGTTATAGACGTTTTGAGAATACAAACTTAGCATATAAAATCAAGAATCCTGCAATAGAGTATTCATGTATTAACTGTACATTGTGATGTGTTCTACCGTTTGTGATGAATTGACCATGTGTTTATGCTCTAGATCACCCTGCCCATGCGTATCTTCAGCTTGCTGGGTGTTGAGACAGTAATCCTGACCAACGCTGCTGGCGGTCTCAACCAGGACTTCAAGGTGGGAGACATCATGATCATGAAAGACCACATCAACATGCCTGGGTTCGCTGGCAACAACCCACTGTCTGGACCTAACGACGACAGGTAGGCTTGGCAAGCTTGTGTGTTGTGTGTGACAGAGAGAATTTTGTTGAACTTGTTTGCACGTGCAATAGTTGTGGCATTGAGGTGTAACCCTCCCTCTCTCCTAGGTTCGGCGTGCGGTTCCCCTGTATGTCTGATGCGTACGACAGAGAGCTGCAGCAGCTGGCTGTGGATGTGGGACAGCAGCTGGGCTACAGTAACTTCCTGCGCGAGGGTGTGTACTGTGTCCTGGGCGGGCCCTCGTTCGAGACCATTGCGGAGTGTCGCATGCTGCACAAACTGGGAGCTGACGCTGTCGGTACGTCTCCTCTCTCCCTGCAATAGTTTAATCAACACCTTCACAATGCATTGGAAATATTCAACTCAAATTTTTCTCTTATATTAAGTAAAAATATAATTGATGCAGCTCTCTCTCTCTCGCTCTCAGGCATGAGTACAGTTCATGAGGTGATTGTAGCGCGTCACTGCGGCATGCGAGTGTTCGCCCTGTCCCTGATCACCAACAAGGCTGTGATGGACTACGACAGTGAGGAGAAGGCCAACCACAAGGAAGTCCTGGAGACAGGGCAGCACCGCTCCATCCAGCTGCAGAAACTGGTCTCTACCATGGTCACTCGCATGGAGTACAACAACACCAACGCCTAAATGAACGAATGGAACCAACCACCAATCTTATAGAAATATATTTCCTACAGTGGGCATCCCCATTCAAGTCAGTGGGTAGCTGACGGGTTGGCTGGCGGCCATTTTGAGTGTACCAATGAAGGGTGCAGACAAATTGCCGTGATCTGAAGGGCTATTTCCCTTCTAGGAATTATATTTCTATTGTGAAACTGGCCCTGAATCAGTAGAAACCGACCGCCTTGAAGCTATGAAACCCAATGACCTGCATTTGACTTTAAAGTGCCTGATCTGAGAGCTGTGTGAAACAGCCACTTACTGGCTGACGCCTCACCCTCAGTTGTTGAGTCCCTCTCACTTTTTAAAACATTCTTCCTATTTTTTTAAGTTAGTGTACATTCCTGCCGTGAGCAGCTCTACGGGCGGATTCTATTTTAGTTATTGTTTTTGTTATTGTTGCTATTATTATTGTCTATTAGAAGATGGTGTTAATTTAATATTGATCTGCAGATGTAAATGTCTCGATTTAATGTAACAATGAGAACGCGATGAATCTGCTGTACATGTCTTAATGTGTGTGTCCTGTCTATAGATGTACATTTACCATCGTAAGGTATTTATTTCTGCTGTTGTCCTTTTTTTAAAAATATGAATGTGGCTACTAAAGTTTATTTATTCATGTGATCAAGTCTTCTGTTTTAATTGGGGGCAGTTGGCCAATTTATTGGTCGGTGACACTCACTTCTGTGTAAAATGTTGTCCAGAGAAGCTTGAGGAAGTAACTTGAGAATTATTCATGGGTTGATATTAACAATGGGACTCATTCCATGAGTCTGATATTCATTTTAGAACAGATTTTTAGCCTCGCTCAAAACCCCAATTATGACATATCCACATTCATATAATTGTGTACAGAAAGTTTTTTTATTAAAGTTTTGAAAAGATAGATATAGAGAAGTTAGATCATTCCATGATGGATGGCATAACAAGTCCAGGGTGTACATGGTAAACAACAGTCGTGTGATTGCATAAGACATTTTGGCATTCATCTACACAGGAAATGTTAGCTATAGTGTAATGGTCATGAGTGTCATACTGCTTCTGCTCTCTTCAATATCAGTCTATTTGGCAAGATGGGAAAATGTCTCCATCTATACTTTCAAAGGTTTGTTTTTCACTTTCCGCCAAGGAACGTGCATTTTTCTCTACCTTCAGAGGTTATATAGCTCCCCTACATCAATACATCTGACATCACATGCATCAGCTTCAGGCCTGCTATTCCAGTCATCCCTTATAACCAACATCTCAAATACAAAAATAACAATCAAATGATTTATGTTCCCCTTGAACACTGAAAAATTAGATAAAATAAAGGCATATCCTTGAAGTCTCTATGGCACAAGAAAAAAAGGGGATATCAAAGTGAGTATGCAGCATTACAATGATATTGTTCGTTTTTCCATTGAAAAGTATTGATATATCCGACTATGATAACTGTCATGCGGGTGATTCGATTCTCTTAAGGATGATCAAGTACTTCCGAAAAACAACAGCGCTTTATCCCCCTCTCTGCAGAGGAAATCATTTGACCCAGCAAGCTCCATACTAACACCACACCCTTCACCTATTACTGACAAACACTGGCTACTGGAAGGAAGACCCATGTTGAAAATATGACACAAGGCATCAATGAAATTTGGCATAAGATGTAAACAAAAAGTTTAGGCAGTTTCCTTCCTATCCAATAGGAATCAGTATAAAAATCTCCCACCAACTTTTGTTACAGCCCCCTCTGTTTCTAAGGTAACAGGCAAGGCTCTAGCACACGATGACCCGCATACTAAATGTTGTAAACATTCCAAGAGTTTTTCAAATCCATGGACCTCTGCAGCGTGGAGAGGAGGGACCAGGGAAAGGCACTTCTGAAAGGACATGAGTGCAGCCTGGTGCAGTAACATCAGAGGTCCATCTCTAGGCAAACATGGTCAGGCTGATCCACTGCAGAGAGAAGGTGGAGAGGAAAAGGAGGTAAACAATCTGACCACTGCAAAAATACATCCCAACTTCCCTCCACTCTACAGAGGGGATAGAAAAACAAATCTCTCCCTTTTCCTACCAGTGGAGGCTGCTGAGGGGAGGACGGCTCATAATAATGGCTGGAATGGAGTCAATGGATTGGTATCACACATGGTTTCCATTCAAGCCATTGCTATGGGCCGTCCTCCCCTGAGCAGCCTCCACTGGTTCCTGTATACACCTGGTAAACAGATGAGATTGATAGAAATGTGAGATCTTCAGACCTGGAAGAAGTTGAGTTGAATGACTCCATCGGCATCTGTGTCCAACGTCTTGAAGGTCTCTGTAAAGTAGTGGAGAGAGAATTGTAAGAAATTGCTATCCTGTTTTCAAGCGCTCATAAATGTACAGTACGTCATATAATCATGCAAATACATATTATTATTCTCAACAGTCAAGACTATGACAAGTATTGTTTGATGGCCAATTTGAAGTGAGTTTATTAATACAAGGACTTAATGGGGGAAAAGTTATGGAAATATGACAAAATGACTCACTGAACATGGTCTCCAGCCTAACCAGGCAGGTAACAAAGTTGTCAAAGTCAACTGCCAGGTCGGCCTCAGTGTAACGCAGTATGATCAGCTGGAACAGGTGGTTTGTCAGCTTGAACCCTGGGGAAATAACACACAGACCAAAGATGGGAACCATTTCAAAGCTCGATATTCTTTCATAAAGTTCCTGTGGGTCAGACTGCAGGTGTCCGGTGTAGTCAGGTGTAGTCCGGTGTAGTCCGGTGTAGTCAGGTGTAGTCAGGTGTAGTCAGGTGTAGTCAGGTGTCCGGTGTAGTCAGGTGTAGTCGGGTGTAGTCAGGTGTCCGGTGTAGTCAGGTGTAGTCAGGTGTCCGGTGTAGTCAGGTGTAGTCAGGTGTAGTCAGGTGTCCGGTGTAGTTAGGTGTCCGTTGTAGTCAGGTGTCCGGTGTAGTCAGGTGTCCGGTGTAGTCAGGTGTAGTCAGGTGTCCGGTGTAGTCAGGTGTCCGGTGTAGTCAGGTGTCGTCCGGTGTAGTCAGGTGTCGTCCGGTGTAGTCAGGTGTCCGGTGTAGTCAGGTGTCCGGTGTAGTCAGGTGTCCGGTGTAGTCAGGTGTCCTGTGTAGTCAGGTGTCCGGTGTAGTCAGGTGTCCGGTGTAGTCAGGTGTCCGGTGTAGTCAGGTGTAGTCAGGTGTCCGGTGTAGTCAGGTGTCCGGTGTCCGGTGTAGTCAGTTGTCCGGTGTAGTCAGGTGTCCGGTGTAGTCAGGTGTCCGGTGTAGTCAGGTGTAGTCAGGTGTAGTCAGGTGTCCGGTGTAGTCAGGTGTCCGGTGTAGTCAGGTGAATACAAAGAGTGATGATTCACTACAAAGGAAGTGGGTCGTGGTTTAAGGAAAGTACTGTAAAGGCTGTACTTACCTGCTGCCTCCAGAGCCATCCTCATCTCATAGGAACTCATGGTGCCTGATTTGTCCAGATCAAACTGACGGAATATAGTCTGGAGAGAGAGAAAGAGAGAGGAAGAAGACAAAGATAAAGAAACTAGTGGAATGGCTCTACCAAGACTAGACAAGGAACACCAACAAGGAACTCATTTTCTATCTCCAACAAGGAGCTCAGCTTCACAGAATGACTCAGGTGAATAGCAGAACAGATGTTTAAGCTAATCTCACCAGGTATCGTTTGATCTTCTCCCACAGCACATGGAACTCTGTCAATCCCAGTTTACCACTACCATCAGTCTGAAGGATACGGTCAAGGAACCTTGTTTTGAGAGTGAGTGAGTGAGTGAGTGAGTGAGTGAGTGAGTGAGTGAGTCAGTGAGTCAGTCAGACAGACAGACAGACAGACAGACAGACAGACAGACAGACAGACAGAGAGGACTAATACTGTATAAAAATGCATCAATACACCAAGGATACGTCCATCAGGTTGATCATAGTCCGACAGGAATCTGGTCCAAATCCATCTGTTTTCAGATCTTTGTCTGTATCGGAGAGCGAGAGATAGAGAGAGAAAGAGAGAGGAAGAGAGATAGGGGAAGATGGAGAAAGAAGGAGAGAAGTGGAAAAACACGTTTTGCGTTTTCGAACTGCACCTGTAATATCCAAATCCAAATATGTACATATTTACACTGTAAAGTTTCTGCCTGGAAGGACTGACAGTTTAGGTCTCTGCTGAAGGCATGTGGCTGGGTTTTAGTCACACATACAGATACAGAGTAGAATACTGTGTACTTATACTATTCCTGTGGACTCACGCTTGGTCATGATCCTGTTCAAAATAGTCTGCAGCTCTGTGGCACTGATCTCCATGTCCTGTAGGCCGAACAGAGAGACCATGAGAAAAGACTACGTCAGACCCTTCACTCTGCTCTACCCTCATTGCCCAACACGACTCCTCACCTCTCCAGCCAGTTGTCTAAACAGACTCTTGAAGCCAGCGTCGATCTGGCTCTCGTCCAGCTCGGTCTGAAACAGACAGAGGAATGTAAACTCACAGAGGAATGTAAACTCACAGAGGAATGTAAACTCACAGAGGAATGTAAACTCCCAGAGGAATGTAAACTCCCAGAGGAATGTAAACTCACAGAAGAATGTAAACTCCCAGAGGAATGTAAACTCACAGAGGAATGTAAACTCCCAGAGGAATGTAAACTCACAGAGGAATGTAAACTCACAGAGGAATGTAAACTCACAGAGGAATGTAAACTCCCAGAGGAATGTAAACTCACAGAGGAATGTAAACTCCCAGAGGAATGTAAACTCACAGAGGAATGTAAACTCACAGAGGAATGTAAACTCCCAGAGGAATGTAAACTCACAGAGGAATGTAAACTCCCAGAGGAATGTAAACTCACAGAGGAATGTAAACTCACAGAGGAATGTAAACTCCCAGAGGAATGTAAACTCACAGAAGAATGTAAACTCCCAGAGGAATGTAAACTCACAGAGGAATGTAAACTCCCAGAGGAATGTAAACTCACAGAGGAATGTAAACTCACAGAGGAATGTAAACTCCCAGAGGAATGTAAACTCACAGAGGAATGTAAACTCACAGAGGAATGTAAACTCCCAGAGGAATGTAAACTCACAGAGGAATGTAAACTCCCAGAGGAATGTAAACTCACAGAGGAATGTAAACTCACAGAGGAATGTAAACTCCCAGAGGAATGTAAACTCACAGAAGAATGTAAACTCCCAGAGGAAAGTAAATTCACAGAGGAATGTAAACTCAGAGGAATGTAAACTCACAGAGGAATGTAAACTCCCAGAGGAATGTAAACTCACAGAGGAATGTAAACTCCCAGAGGAATGTAAACTCACAGAGGAATGTAAACTCACAGAGGAATGTAAACTCCCAGAGGAATGTAAACTCACAGAAGAATGTAAACTCCCAGAGGAAAGTAAATTCACAGAGGAATGTAAACTCAGAGGAATGTAAACTCACAGAGGAATGTAAACTCAGAGGAAAGTAAACTCACAGAGGAATGTAAACTCAGAGGAAAGTAAACTCACAGAGGAATGTAAACTCAGAGGAAAGTAAACTCACAGAGGAATGTAAACTCACAGAGGAATGTAAACTCACAGAGGAATGTAAACTCCCAGAGGAATGTAAACTCACAGAGGAATGTAAACTCACAGAGGAATGTAAACTCCCAGAGGAATGTAAACTCACAGAAGAATGTAAACTCCCAGAGGAAAGTAAATTCACAGAGGAATGTAAACTCAGAGGAATGTAAACTCACAGAGGAATGTAAACTCAGAGGAAAGTAAACTCACAGAGGAATGTAAACTCAGAGGAAAGTAAACTCACAGAGGAATGTAAACTCAGAGGAAAGTAAACTCACAGAGGAATGTAAACTCAGAGGAAAGTAAACTCACAGAGGAATGTAAACTCAGAGGAATGTAAACTCACAGAGGAATGTAAACTCCCAGAGGAATGTAAACTCACAGAGGAATGTAAACTCCCAGAGGAATGTAAACTCACAGAGGAATGTAAACTCAGAGGAATGTAAACTCAGAGGAATGTAAACTCACAGAGGAATGTAAACTCAGAGGAATGTAAACTCACAGAGGAAAGTAAACTCCCAGAGGAATGTAAACTCACAGAGGAAAGTAAACTCACAGAGGAATGTAAACTCACAGAGGAATGTAAACTCCCAGAGGAATGTAAACTCACAGAGGAATGTAAACTCCCAGAGGAATGGACTCCCTATTCCCTATATAGTGCACTACTTTCAACCAATGCCCTAATCAAAAGCACCACACTATTTAGCGAATTAGGTGACATTTGGGACACAACCCATGTCTCCTCCACTCACCTCTACTGGTAGTTCAGCTGTGACATCATCATCCAGCTCCCTAACAGACAGAAAATAACACAAATATCAATATCCTTCAATCAAATGCATCACCTTATACCATCCACAATCTCCATATCAACCTATCATATTTCCTGTCCACCTCTCACTTCTCCATCACTCACTCATAGTTGGCAGGTTTCTCAGAGAAGACTCTGAGGACGAAGTCTCCCTCCTTCTTGGGTTCAAAGGTGGAGGGGACAATGATGTACTCCCCGGCAGGCAGCTGGAAGCGAGAGCTCACCTCTCTCAGGTTGATGAAGAGCTCAGAGCGGGCGCTGGAACCGTGCGTCAGGAAGAAGTCTCTCTTCAGGTGGACGCCTGATTTACCCATGTACTAAGAGGACAGAGAGAGTAGTGGGAAAATGCTGTGAGGGAGGTGAACTCACTAACCCCTGACCTCTAACCCTTAACCCCTGATCTGCCCACATACTAAGGGCAGGGGAAAGCAGTATGAGTGAGTTAGTTAAACTAGGTGAACCTAACCCATGTACTAAGAGGATGGAGAGGAGGGAAAGCTCTGTGAGTGAACTCTAACCCTTGACCTCTAACCCCTGATCTGCCCACATACTGAGAAGAAAGCACTGTGGGCAAGTTAGTTCACCTCAGAGAAGTTGAGTTCATTGCACCCCCTTCTAGGTGAACCTAACCCCAACTGTGAGGGAAGTAAATATCTAAAACCCTTGACCTCTGAGCTTTGACCTTAAAGAGGCAATCAGCAGTTGAAACAATAACAAAGCGTTTTCCCCATCCCCGTTTCAGTAAAACGCTGCGGGACGGTGCTGGAGAAATGTAAACACTCACATCTTTTGACTATGGATGCAAGGAAAGACCATCTATGATATATAAATGATAGTCTCAACTACGTTTAAAGGCTATTTGGTGTTTGTTTACATTGACTTTGTTCACAAACATTGAAGTAAAACAAGCTGATATGTTGGGTTCTGATGGGGTGACAGTTGAACTAAGCTCATGAGTCATTTTTAAGTTCTATTCTTCAAGGCCGGCCTACATACCATAATGCCTACATACCATAATAGTCAAAAATGTATGCAGCAACTGCAGATCTCCCCTTTAAGACCACATTGTTGCCACAGCATGAGGAGAATGCCACCATGCATTTCCATATGAGACAATTGGCTGCGAGTCTAAGCACAGGCTGCACTGACCATTATAGGCCTTTGGGCTGGATTCCACTTCTTCAGTTATGACACACTGTCCAACAGGTTTTAAACCACTCTAAATATCTAGCAAATGGACCAACAGGATCATAGGTATGCTGGACTCTTAGAGCTTATCACAAGATTAACTAACCTAACGTCAAAGAATACTGGCCAGCAGAATATACATACCTCATTAGGAACCTGAAGAGAGACACAGAAAAGAATGGAGTTAGATAGAAACATCCAGTCGATTCTACTCGTTCAAAACACTTTCCTTGACAAACTGTCGTACTCCCTTGCTTACACTTTAAAACTCAATGAAAAAAGTTTAACCAGATACGAAGATCAGTTTCTTGCCTCGTAGATGGCGAAACCGATGGTCTCCATGTCTTTGCCCTCCTTGCGTTTCTTTCTCCGGTCCTTCTGCATGAGCGCCACCAGGAAGCTGCAATCTGATTGGCCGGCGGTGTCGGGGTGCTGCAGGGCAACCTTGAATTGCGGGTTGATCCAGAATGTGGCTAGGGATTGTGGGAGACACAGTTATTAGAAGAATCTAGAGAAGGAAACATTTTAATCAACTGTTTATTAGACACCATTTCTTTATCCTCACGCATCCAGCAGAAGTTGCTTTTAGGTACACATCTAGCTTCAGCCTACCCTTCCACATCGTAATCTTAACCATGGGAGAAAAACAACTCCTTTACTCAGTGACTAGGAGTAACTGTCTTTATCCTTCTCTCTTTGCTACAGCCTGCCTGGGCCACTTCCCTCTCTCCTCTGCTTCCTTCCTTGCCTCGTTCTCTGCCTCCTTCCCTGCCTCTTTTTTTCCATCCTCCCTCCCTCCTCACCAGGGAAGTTCCTGCAGCCCCCAGCCGTGCTGCCTGACCTCCACTCCCCCTGGTAGACGGCTGAGCTCCACTTCTTCTGCTGGGTGGCCTCCAGAGCGTCTGCTGTCAGGTTGCAGATCTCCAGACGTGTGAACTCAAGCAGGAAGTCACTGAACGACATCCTGATAGAAGGGAGGAGATGGAGAGTCGGTCAGGTATACGATGCATTAGCGCACACATACTCTCAAGTATCATACCGATCGGCCAATAAGACATCCGACTTGGTGTCACAAATACATACACAATACACATAAACACACACACACACTCACCAGAACTCTCCATCCTCACTGCAGTTCTGGAGTCGCCCTCTGACTGAGCGGTCAACACCCTCCCACTCTCTGGAGCTGGAACATCCACAATGACAACACATCACTGACTGTATTTCAACAACAAATAGTAGTTATATGATATGACAGCTATAAACTCACTAGTTTTATGACATGTGACAACTATAAACTCACTAGTAATATGATATATGATATGACAGCTATAAACTCACAGTTATATGATATATGATATGACAGTTATAAACTCACTAGTTATATGATATGACAGTTATAAACTCACTAGTTATATGATATGACAGTTATAAACTCACTAGTTATATGATATGACAGTTATAAACTCACTAGTTATATGATATGACAGTTATAAACTCACTAGTTATATGATATGACAGTTATAAACTCACTAGTTTTATGATATATGATATGACAGCTATAAACTCACTAGTTTTATGATATGGCAACTATAAACTCACTAGTTATATGATATGACAGATATAAACTCACTAGTTATATGATATATGATATGACAGCTATAAACTCACTAGTTTTATGATATATGATATGACAACTATAAACTCACTAGTTTTATGATATATGATATGACAGCTATAAACTCACTAGTTTTATGATATATGATATGACAACTATAAACTCACTAGTTTTATGATATATGATATGACAGCTATAAACTCACTAGTTTTATGATATGACAACTATAAACTCACTAGTTATATGATATATGATATGACAGATATAAACTCACTAGTTATATGATATATGATATGACAGCTATAAACTCACTAGTTTTATGATATATGATATGACAACTATAAACTCACTAGTTTTATGAAATATGATATAACAGCTATAAACTCACTAGTTTTATGATATATGATATGACAACTATAAACTCACTAGTTTTATGATATATGATATGACAGCTATAAACTCACTAGTAATATGATATATGATATGACAGATATAAACTCACTAGTTATATGATATACGATATGACAACTATAAACTCACTAGTTATATGATATGTGTCACGCCTTGGTCATTGTATTTTGTGTTTTAGTTTATTAGTTAGTCAGACCAGGGTGTGACATGGGGTTATTATGTATTGTGTTTTCGTATTGGGGTTTGTAGTGTCTGGGATTGTAGCTGATTAGGGGTGTGTGTGTTAAATAAGTTGGCTGCCTGAGGCGGTTCTCAATCAGAGTCAGGTGATTCTCGTTGTCGCTGATTGGGAACCGTATTTAGGTAGCCTGGTTTTCGCTTTGTATTTCGTGGGTGATTGTTCCTGTCTCTGTGTAGTGTGCACCAGTCAGGCTGTAATAGGTTTCACGTTCTGTTTGTTGTTTTTGTATTTATTTAGTTATTCGTGTGTATAGTTCGTTCGTTTGTCTTCTCTAATAAACATGAGTAACTTACACGCTGCATTTCGGTCCGACTCTCTTTCAACTAAAGAAGAACGCCGTTACAATATGACAGCTATAAACTCACTAGTTATATGATATGACAGCTATAAACTCACTAGTTATATGATATGACAGCTATAAACTCACTAGTTATATGATATATGATGTGACAACTATACACTAGTAATATGATATATGATATGACAGATATAAACTCACTAGTTTTATGATATATGATATGACAACTATAAACTCACTAGTAATATGATATATGATATGACAGATATAAACTCACTAGTTATATGATATATGATATGACAGCTATAAACTCACTAGTTATATGATATATGATATGACAACTATAAACTCACTAGTTATATGATATATGATATGACAACTATAAACTCACTAGTTATATGATATGACAGCTATAAACTCACTAGTTATATGATGTGACAACTATAAACTCACTAGTTATATGATATGACAGCTATAAACTCACTAGTTATATGATATGACAGCTATAAACTCACTAGTTATATGATATATGATATGACAACTATAAACTCACTAGTTTTATGATATATGATATGACAGCTATAAACTCACTAGTTATATGATATTGAATCCATTTTAGAATAAGGCTGTAATGTAACAAAACGTGAAACAAGTCAATGGATCTGAATACACGGTATATGACACATGATATGTAATATGAGAGGTGTAAGTGAAGCTTCTGTCTCGTACTTGTCACTCCAGGCCCCAGTCCACTCTATCTCTCCCCAGGGGTTGCGAATACGGACCAGTTTGGTCTTATTCCCCCTGTACACCACCTGATGGAGAGGGATACTGCATTACACAGATGTTTAGTAGCTGGGCAAATCACCAGCCTTGAGTCAATCAAACTGATGCAAAGAGAAACACATTGGTTTCAATGCTGTCTTTTCTGTCCAATCGGATGTAATTATTCTTCTCTCTGTTTAGAACCCCACTAAAACAAACTGGGATTACCGTCTTAGTGTCAATCAAACATTGGCTCACCTCGTCGACCCCTGTCAATGAGTAGGCGTGACCTTTCACTAGCTTCTTAAAGGTCACGGCCTCCATGTCATGACTGCCGGTGATCTGGGGATAGAGAAAGGACTCGGTCAGGGAAGACACACGCACACAAACGCAGGCACGCACACACACACACACACACACACACACACACACACACACACACACACACACACACACGTCGGTTCAGCGTATGGGTATTGGTACTGACGTCTATGGAGCAGCCCAGCAGTGAGCCTCTCTCCACGGCCCGGCTGATGATGCTGTAAAGGTCAGAGGGCGCCTTCCTCAGCTCGAACATCTCCGTCACTCCTCCTGTGAAGTCCTCAAAACCCTCTGACGTACTGCCTCCCGACAGAGCCTCATAACAGCCATTCAACCTGCAACAAGGGTTGACAATTATGTGTCAAAAGTCGATGTAAGACCACAAATCACTCTACAATAAGCATACAGACATATCCTTTTATATTTACATTTTGGTCATTGAGCAGACGCTCAATTTACTGATATTTACTGATATCATAACACACACAAACATATACATAGACAGAGTGAAAGAAATGCAAAGCCCACATTTACATTTGAATTCTTTTAACCACCCTCTTCTCCTCTCCTCCCTCATCCCTCCTTACTTGGCATAGGCCTTCTCCAGCAGGGCGCTCCAGAACTCTCCTCCCTCGGCAGAGTGGACAAACAGCAGCTTCCCATCCTTCACCGGCAGCCTGTCATCAATCACCACCTCCACCCACTCCCCATACTGCCAGAACTACAACACAGAGACACTAGGGAGTTTATAACCATCTCAAAACTACACCACACAGACAGTAGGGAGTTTATAACCATCTCAGAACTACAACACACAGACAGTAGGGAGTTTATAACCATCTCAGAACTACAACACACAGACAGTAGGGAGTTTATAACCATCTCAGAACTACAACACACAGACAGTAGGGAGTTTATAACCATCTCAGAACTACAACACACAGACAGTAGGGAGTTTATAACCATCTCAGAATTAGAATGAAGAGTAGAGTAGAATGAAGGGAGTTGTCTCTGGAAGCTGATCCATGGTCCGTTTTACACAAGGATCATATTCATGTTACTATACACACCAAGAGTGAATACACAGAACATTGAAGAAGACAACAACAAAATCCCCTCCCCCGAGGATAAGCAGGGAGTTTATGATCGCTAACAGCCAATGACCACCAGAGGTCAGAGGTGGCACTAGAACCAGCTCATCGTAGATAGAGCTCAACAGGGGAAATAAGGAACTAGGACTGAGGTAACAACCAGAGGAAGTCATGGTGGGTTCCATGTAGCCTGCCTACACCACTGTGATGTCAGTACGCTTTTAGAGGGAGAAACACAGGCTGCTCAGTAATGTATCATACTCCTCAGCTGCATGCAGTTGACTGATGTAATAACGGCAAGGCAACACAGCTCCACCAGACCAGATGAGGGAAACCAGGGCCAGGTACAGTATCTATGAGGTACATAGATGGGAAACACTAATGGAACCACATTGAAGACATTTTTGACAGAACCAGAAGCAACAATGACACT